>NC_044912.1:41736761-41927271 GCF_001633185.2 Quercus lobata | reverse complement strand
AAAAAAAAAAAAAAAAAAAAAAAAAAAAAAAAAAAAAAAAAAAACCTAAGAAATTCATTAAAGTAATTAGCTCAAGTTTTCTTTAGCTGATGTTATTGGTTGTCTGATCAAATATATTATTGTTCAAAGAAAGGTCAAGTGAAGGAGACTTGGCAGAGAATAATAATACACTTTGAACTAAAGTATAGAAGAAAATAATGACAGGACCATATTGCAAAGCTGGCACAAAGTTGCCAGAAGATGACTGACTAGATATATGTGATAAACTTGCATCTATATATTGTTTTTAGCATTTTTTTTTTAATAAAAATGGGACTGTTTCTGCTTATGTATTGATCCAATGTGAAGTTGGAGTTGAATGATTATGTGAATGAGCATATAATTCTATTAGTGCGATTTTTTTTTTTTTTTTTTTGTATAATGATTTTACTAAAACGGAAGTTAGTTTATCATGTTAAAAAAATGGCTATTCCAACAATTATTCAATAGAAATTCAGGTGTTCTCAGCTTATTTTGATTCTTTGACTAAAAGCTCTAGCCCTCAAATAACTTTTGATATTTTAGTATTTTGGTAAAAATATTAGAGCATGGTCAAAATCCAAGAGTTAAATAATTATTGGCATTTTATCTTTTGAGTCACTAAGCCTTTGTGGTTGCTTGACTTTATTACTGAAATTTTTTATTTTTTATTTTTTTATTTTATATTTTATATTTTTCTATTGTGGGTTTATAAATTAACACGAATGAGGTTTTGTATGCTTTAGCTTAAATATCCACCAGAGACTCTGATATGATGGTACGGTCCTGAAAAAAGCTAACAAACAATTCTCTATATTTGTAGGTTCTTAAAGCAGGCCGCATTATACAAGCAGGAAAATATGATGAACTTTTACAAGCTGGAACTGATTTTAATACTTTGGTCTCAGCTCACCATGAAGCAATCGAAGCGATGGATATTCCTTGTCACTCAGAAGATTCAGATGAAAGCCCATCTCTGTCTGGGTCCCTTGTACTTGGTAAAACATGTGTTACAGCTGAAAATGGTATTGACAGTTTGTCGAAGGAAGTGCAAGAAGTTGTGTCGCCCTTGGACCAGATAGCAATAAAAGAGAAAAAGAAAGCAAAACGCTTAAGGAAAAAGCAGCTTGTTCAGGAAGAGGAGCGGGTAAGGGGAAGGGTCAACATGAGTGTGTACTTCTCATATATGGCTGCAGCATATAAGGGCTTATTGATTCCACTCATAATTGTTGCACAAGCACTGTTTCAGTTCCTTCAAATTGCTAGTAATTGGTGGATGGCTTGGGCTAATCCCCAAACAGAAGGAGATCAACCTAAAGTTAGTCCTATGGTCCTATTAGTTGTTTATATGGCCTTTGCTTTTGGAAGCTCTTGGTTTGTATTTGTTAGAGCTGTTCTGGTAGCTACGTTTGGTCTGGCGGCTGCACAGAAATTGTTTCTGAATATGCTTAGAAGTGTGTTTCGAGCACCAATGTCTTTCTTTGACTCTACTCCAGCTGGACGGATCTTGAATCGTGTAAGTTGCTTGATTTCACTGGAAAAACATATGCAACTTGAAATTTTTTTTTCTCTTATGTATCTGTCTATCTCTCTATGTAATATTTATTTCTATTTTTCTTTGATCTTCCCTTTGTTCACATTATCTGATGTCACAGATTATTCATGACATTGCAGGTGTCAGTTGATCAAAGTGTCGTGGATCTTGATATTCCTTTTAGACTTGGTGGGTTTGCTTCAACGACAATTCAGCTTATTGGCATTGTTGGTGTTATGACAACGGTTACCTGGCAAATTTTGCTTCTTGTTGTTCCTATGGCCATTGCCTGCTTGTGGATGCAGGTGAATTTTTCTCTTTTTGCTCCCATTTTTGTAATATCAGGCTCATTTTTCTTTTTGTTTCAAATGAAAGGGAAAGAAATTGCTAAATTTTTAGCTTCCTTCTCAAGCACTTTTCCATTCTCGTTATTTCCAATAACTGGTGTGTATATAGTTCAGTTTTCAAATTTTTAAACACATAATTTATGTCCAAAGATGGTCTGTATCAATGTGCATCGAACATCTTATGCTATTAAGAAATCTCAATTCTCAAATATTATGCATCTTTTAATCAATTCACCTTACACCTTATTTCTTCTTTTTTCTCCTTTTCCGTTTTCTGCTTGTATACACAATACTTACTGTGTTAATGGTCCATTCCGTCAATCTTGTGAAAGTTAATATTCCACTTAATTGTTAGGGAAGCACTTCTTTGATTTAATTTGAAGCAAATATGAACCCTCTCACTAATTACTTCGGACTTGGAAGTGGTGATTTGAAAATTCTGAATCTTATTTAATGCCATTTACCAAAAGGACTATGTAACTTATATTCGTATATCTCTGGCATGGCAGAAATACTACATGGCTTCATCAAGGGAATTGGTTCGCATTGTCAGCATCCAGAAATCTCCAATTATCAATCTTTTTGGTGAATCTATTGCTGGAGCAGCAACAATAAGAGGCTTTGGACAAGAAAAAAGGTTCATGAAGAGGAACCTCTTCCTTCTTGATAGTTTTGCTCGCCCATTCTTCTGCAGTCTCTCAGCTATTGAATGGCTTTGCCTACGGATGGAGTTACTCTCAACTTTTGTATTTGCTTTCTGCATGGTTTTACTTGTGAGCTTTCCACATGGGAGTATCGATCCAAGTAAGTATATTGCCTCTCCCATCCTCAAATTTCTCTGCCTATTCTTATGAGAAAAATTCTGTATGAGTGTGGAGTGACATGTCCAGTGAAATAATAAGGTGAAAATGTTTTGATGTGCCATTTCCTGCATTTAAAGCATACACTCCAGACAGAAAAAACCTGCTTGGTAGTTGGTGTAATGGGACTATTAATTTCTGCGATGTGGTATTTTTTACCATTCGGACTTTACACTGCCAACCTATTGAGAGCCCTCAATTGTCAAAAACTAACTTTGGACATGATATTTCCTTTTCCTTTTCCTTTTCTAATTTATTCAGTTTGTGTTGACTTGTGTTTTCAGCATGCACTTCAACACTTTTTAAGTCACAAAATGTTCTTTGTGCACATGTATGGTATCTTAAGATTACTGATTTGTGTTTGTCATATTTAACTTTGGTCTTGGGGAGGCAAGTGATGAAAAATTACTTGATTTTGAAAATAATAATGGAAGAGTAAAATGTGAGTTGGAAGTTCCAAAGTAGGCACCTGATCAAATGCCTTAATTTTTGATAATATACTTTTGCTAAGCATGGTTGCTTCTTCTCTGTAGGCATGGCAGGCCTTGCTGTGACATATGGCCTTAATTTGAATGCACGCCTATCGCGATGGATACTTAGCTTTTGCAAGCTTGAAAACAAAATTATTTCCATAGAAAGGATTTATCAGTACAGCCAAATTCCAGGAGAAGCCCCAGCGATTATTGAGGACTCTCGACCTCCATCCTCATGGCCTGAGAATGGAACAATTGAAATGAATGACTTAAAGGTATGCAGTTCAGTTTGACCTTGACATGCTTGTGCTTTTTTAAAATTGACGATAAAGGTTTCTTGGCATTTGAACTTTGTTGCTGACATTTTTCCCTTTTCTATTCTTTCCTCTCTCTCTTTCTCTCTCTCCCTCTCTCCCCCCCCCACTCCCTTTTCCCTATGTAGGTTCGTTATAAGGAGAATCTGCCTGTGGTTCTTCGTGACGTAACCTGTAAATTTCCAGGTGGAAAGAAGATTGGAATTGTTGGGCGTACTGGAAGTGGTAAATCTACTTTGATCCAGGCTTTGTTTCGATTAATTGAACCAGAAGGTGGGAGGATCATTATAGACAACATTGATATTTCAAAAATTGGCCTTCATGATCTTCGTAGCCGTCTGAGTATCATACCTCAGGATCCTACCATATTTGAAGGTACCATTAGGAACAATCTTGATCCCCTTGAAGAGCATTCAGATCATGAAATTTGGCAGGTTTGTATCAACTTTAATTCACATTCCTTTTTTTTTTTTTTTTTTTGTTGAAGTTTTTATTGTTTCATTCATCTGTGAAGCACAGCTTAATCAAGAATCATATGTAAACAAAAGAAAATATTTCAATATAAAGGTCGTACCTAGTGCACAAAGCTCCCATTTTTGCGGGATCTGGGAGAGGTGATTGATAAGCAGCCTTACCCCAATTTTATTTTGGGAGAGGCTGATTCCTGCACTCAAACCTGTGGATGCACATCGCGTAAGACCAAGTTTATATAAGAAAACCAAAAATTATAATAGATTATAAAATAGTTTAAAATAAATAGTGATTATGTATGATAATATGCCCCTGACTAATTGGTTTATTTTGATTTGGCACAGGCACTTGATAAGTCTCAACTTGGAGAGATAATCCGGGCTAAGGAGCAAAAGCTTGATGCACCAGGTATGTGGCAAGATATCACCTACTATAATTATGTTGTAAATTTCTCTCTTTCACTAAGCCTTTGGAGTTATGTGTGATTGATCGGCTGTACTTTGTTTTGCAGTGCTTGAAAATGGAGATAACTGGAGCGTGGGTCAGCGGCAACTTGTGTCCTTGGGTCGGGCTTTGCTTAAGCAGGCAAGGATACTGGTGCTTGATGAAGCAACAGCATCAGTTGATTCAGCCACTGACAATCTCATCCAGAAGATTCTTCGAACTGAGTTTAAGAATTGTACTGTATGCACAATTGCACATCGTATTCCAACTGTTATCGACAGCGATCTAGTTCTGGTACTCAGTGATGGTATGTAAAGTTTAACTCTGAACTCATTATTTCATTGCGACATATAGGTCTGGCCTCAAGTGTGACATTTGTGATTAGTACTAATGAACTCAAGTGGTATTTCATATAGGTTAGGTTATATATCTAAATGTTCAGTTTTCATCATGCTTTTTATACATTCAATTGGTGGATGTATCTGTTAAGGAAGGGTTAAGAATGTTATATGGAAAATGTGGCTGGAAAAGGGAGCATACTTGGAAGTGTTTCAAGATCATTAAAAACTGTATCCATTACATTTGCTTCATTTTATACTACGATCTTCCAATTTGGTTGTAAGAGGGTTTTCCTAAAGAATTTTTTTTGAACTATCCATACATATGAATGTAAAGCAAATTTTAGGCATATTGCTGTAGATTATGCCCCCACCAAGTCCACCACGCCCAGATTGTGATAGCCTTATTGGTGGTCTGGTTCACTTTATTCAATCATAATCCATGTATGTGAGATTTTATTCAGATAACTGAAAGTAACTTCAATAATATGAGTTTTGATGGTAGATTAATTTCAGAAAGTTGTCCATGTGCTTATGGCCTTTCAATGATTTGACTGTCCTTTTTTGCACTGGATGCAGCTATTATTGCTCCTATTACTGTAGATTCATGATCTATTGTTTATTTCCCAAATTGACACAGGAAACTAAAAGTAAATCTGAACTCCTTGAAACTCTTTGGAATTGGGTCTGACAGGGCATGATTCTGAATTATCTTAATATTAATTTCCACTACCTGATTTTTCTGTGGCTTCTGTTTTCTGTTTCTGGTTGGGATTTAAGGTTGGGGGGAATGCACACAGGTTCTTTGCTCATGAAACTTGTTTTGATAATTTTGCAGGCCGAGTTGCAGAGTTTGATACTCCAATGCGACTATTAGAGGATAAATCATCAATGTTTTTCAAATTGGTAACTGAGTATTCATCACGGTCAAGTGGCATGCCAGATTTTTAAAATGGATGCCATGCATGCCTGAGAACCAAGTCAAAGCAGCAAGGACAGAGGACTACCCAAAACTGAACCAGCTGAGTCTGCTCCACTTTTGCTGCTCCATCCAGCACATTGATACACAAACATGTGGAACGAAGGTGCGTGTTGTGTTATCAAACCAGCAGGACCCCAAAGGAAAAAAATAAGTTATTAGTTCAAAGTGATTTTGAGTTAATTCATCCCCTTAAGCATAACTGGGGAATTCATGCATGGTTGGCATGCTTTGTAACACAAAAAATAAGTGGGGTTGGTAGAGGTAATAATAATTACACGGAAGAGAAAATGGGCAAGAAATTAGTGTTCAATAATGTAGTGTTTAGACTGAAGCAGGAGGTTGTTATTTTGTTAGGGAATTTGTAGAGCTGAACTAGTCAATGTCAATCCCACAATTTCTAGTGAAAATGCAATTTAGATCAAGATGTTAGACTCAGAATTCAATTCATTTTTTCTATCATGTTCATTGTCTCTTGTTTTCATTTCCAAGTCCAGTAAATGTAGAAGCCTTTTTATTTTATTTTATTTATTTTTTTCGCAGAAAAGAAAAAAAGAAAATGTAATAACTTGGTTACACTGAATCCCCCTTAATCCAACTACGAATTGCCTTCATAGTACGAGAGGGATGATATTCATTGTGTTTACGTTAAATAGAGTGATCCCTTTATTGTTCTTGTGGTGGAGCATACTCTTACTCTTCCCCATTGCTTCTTGTATTCTCTTTATATTTTCTCAAATATATGGAAAAATAGAGAATACTTTTAAATATGCATCTGCAATAGGTTGACTATTTTTCTTGGATGTTCCTTCTAACTTCCAATCCCATCCCACAAGGAACAGCTTTGAACAATGTTTACGTGCAATCTTTGAATCTCATTGCTGAACTGATTCCTAAAAGCGTTTGCAGCTTCCTTTTAATAAAGGATTGTACCTCCGGATGCCCCTCTTTTTTCATTTTTTTTTTTTTTTTGTTTAATCTTATTTATATTTTCCTGGTTTCTTTCTTATCTTTTTCTTTTCTCATAATATGGAAAGTATATAAAAATTTTAAATTTGCATTTGGAATATGTATATTTTCCAACTCACACACACACACACCCAAAAGGCCCAGTTTATGGGTACATATGTGTGAGCTATGAAGTGAATATTTTCCAGCTTGATGTTTTTTGGGGACAATTACTACAAATGCATAGAAGAACTTGAGGTTCTAGTTGTAAAAAATCAGGGAGTTGTAGATTTGAGCAGTGACAAGCATGCCCAGGTACCCCACAGCCTACGTCATAACACAATTATAAGTGGTGCGAGAACAATGACCACACTAGCAAATCTTTTTTTACATTCACATTGAGAGAGAGGGAGAGGTTCTAGTTGTATCTACCACTACCATCTTATAAGGGCCTGGTACTAGAATTTCAATTTTCAACGTCTACTTTTCTTTGGATATGAAGTTGGAAAAAAAAAAAAAAAATAGTGGCTGATAAGGAAGCTTGTTTGGATGGAGATGCATGCATATCTGATTAATAAACTTGGTTGTTTTACCTTTCATTCAAACCGTACTTGGTTTAAAATTCAAAATATGGGGAATGGGAGACGAATGTTTTGGGTTGGGATGGACAAGACTATGCCATTTGTAGAGCGGAGCCTACTCTTCTTACTAACAAGTAATATGGATAGCAACGATTGGCACACACATATCCAACCTACCCTCCAAATATTTCATGGCCGAAAAGTCATTGTCTTCTTCAATGACGTTTAAGAGAGAGAGAGAGACAGGAAAAAATAAACACGTTTCTTTCTCTAACTCAAATTTTATGTTGGCTTAATATGTGAAAGTTGTCGGTAATCATATGAACACAAACCACCGTCGCTGCTGGTATCAGCACAATCGGCAGTCGACAACTCATGTATATATAATATAACAACAATTAAACTTGGTTTGTGTTTAGTTTCATTCCTAAAAATACTGCCAAAAAATATTTTCAAGTGTTTAGTTGTGTTTCTAAAAAAGCTATGGAAAACATTTTTTCTACTATTTTCCAGCATTTTCTCATCTCCTATATATATAAAAGGAGAATTTTAGATTTAAAAAAAAAAAAGAAAAAAAGAAAAAAAAGCATGATTGGCTGCCAGCTGAGGTGGTTTGCGAATAGAGGCAGGGGACATTAGTGGAGGAAGGAGGTTTGGTTGATGAATTTTTGAATTTTTGATGAGACGAAAAATGTTTTACGATAAATGAAAGTGTGAATCATTTTCTACTAGAAATGCCTTTGTTTTACAATCAACTAGAAATTATACAATTTCAATTGCCCCAAACACTAAAAATATTTTTCAGAAATTAATTTCAGTCAAATCAAACATAACTTTAATTCCAAAATTTTATGATTGGATATAATTTCTTAAAGAATAGTCTCTTTTCTACCTTTCCAGTCAGAAAAAAGAATAGTCTTTTTTTTTTTTTTTTTGGCTGAGATCTTAAAAGAATAGTCAAGAATTGTTGATGCTCATTTCGGGAAGCCCAGTAGAAGGAAGAAGCCCAGCAACATGGGTAGAAAAAAGTTAGTAAGTGGATAGAAAAAATTATTAAGTCCAAGTGGCAGGAATAAATAATGGATCATAGACTCATAAAATAAACAAATGGATCTTGAGGAAGCAAACGGGCCTAAAGGAGCGTAGAGAGAGAGAGAAGTAGCAAACCCATGAGCAGTATGTGAGGTAGAAAAGTGAGAATGGGTCACAGCAAGCCCGAAGTAATGCAAGCAAAGAAAGTAAGGGGTTGATGGCAAGCTCATGAGCCCCAAGGATGAAGGATAAGGTGATTGGGCCAAGGAAGCCCAAAGGAATTAGTAAAAATCCATAGGAACGCAGAGTTAGAAAAAGGGCCAAGGAAGCCCAAGGAAAGCAAATGGACCAAGGATACCCAAGAGGAAATAAATGGGACAAAAGAGCCCACAAGCAATGTAATACAAAGCCCAAATGACCATATTGAGTCATTGAGAGAAGAATAAGCAGCAGGCTGGGGTCAAATAACATCACAACAGGAATGGCAGAATGGTACGGCAGGAAATGGTAGCAAGACTGCAGAAAGGAGCAAAAGAATAGGCTGAAGGAAAAAAAGCCCACAATCAAGCAAAGCTCAGCCTCTAAAGGGAGTGGGCCATAAAGAATGAGGAATCAGAAAATAGTTCACGCCATAAGAAGTCAAGGATGGGCGGCAGAATGTGCAAACGAGCCTCCAGACCACGGCAAACGCAGCGGGCAAGTTTTGGACACACGCAAAAGTAGAGCACGCGCAAGGCCTAGACTTCACCAGCCTGTACCCAGCCAATACAAGAGGAGGTGGGTCATGGGTTAAAGGTAAGAGGTAAGAGGGTATGGTCTAACGGTGGGGAGAGGGGAGAACCTATTCTGGGGTTCCTGCTCAGGCTCTTTTGGGGGAAATGTCCTGCTAGGATAACATACCGTCCGAAAGAAGTAAGGATGAGTTGGAACCACTAGGTGCATACCATGAAGGGGAGAGAGAGACAGAGAGAGAGAGAGCACCCACACTGTAGCAGCTAAGAGTGCCATGGCAAACAAAAGAACAAAACAGTTTTGTTTATCTGGTGATAGGAAGTGGCATGGCCAACACAGGTAAGTGGTGCTGGCTGAACGGCTGACAGACCAATGGTGGTCGGCAAGGACACCCAGACTAGATAAAGGTGGTTAAAGGCTAAAATAGTAAAAGCCAGTCACGGTAGGCATTATATAAGGGACCCTTGCCGTGCATAGGGAGAGGGGAGACCACAATCACGGTAATAGTAACCTCTGGGAGAAAATCATAGCACGGAAGCAAGCACTAAGAAAAGAAGAGAAAAGGAAAAATAAAAGAAAAATTAGAAATAACGAAAGAAAACAGAGAGATAGAATGGTAGACATGCACCAATAGGTCGATCCTCTCCCACCCTCTAAAAG
The DNA here is from genome assembly GCF_001633185.2 of Quercus lobata. Lineage (NCBI taxonomy): Eukaryota > Viridiplantae > Streptophyta > Magnoliopsida > Fagales > Fagaceae > Quercus > Quercus lobata. The sequence continues at coordinate 41,917,540 of NC_044912.1, read as the reverse complement.
CCCTGCTCTCTACCAAAGGCAAATAATTCTTTTGAGCATAAGTCATTCAGGTCCGCTTCTCTCAAAATGATTAATTTCTATAGCAGGATTTTCCCTAGAAAATTATTCACATTGAGGAGAATGGTTCCCTCCTTGGTCTTGGTCCTGTGGCATAACTTGGCATAGCAGATTGATCTTTTTCTTTCTTTTGATGACTCATGTTTTATCTACTTATTTCCACCATTTTCTGTACAAGGTGTTTCTTATCATTGTGATTATCATTTTAATTAGGATCATTTATTCACTTTGACTAATGGCAAAATTACTTTCTTTTATTATTATTATCACGTCTGCTTGCCATGACTCATCCGAAGTAGCTCCGCCTGCCATGGGTATGTGAATGAAGTTCTTGGCAAACGAGGCATAGTTTGTGCACAAGTCAGACCAAAGTGATTTGCAGTTGGATCGGTCTCAATTCCCTTACTCAGAACACTTGGGCCCAGTACAGCAAGAGGCAGCCCAACCCAACATTGCAAAAAGGCCCACCACATTTAAATTGGTGACTCCACTAGGGAGTTGGGAAATAGGTAGGGATAGAAGCCCTCGCAAACAAATGCCACCAAGATCTAGAACGACGTGAAACATGAGTGACATGCCCTCGTAGTCAGAATCTAGGCCAACAACACCTCACCAATAGCAACCTAACCAGATGGAAGGTGTTAGCAGAATGGGGGCTGAACCACAACCACAGCCAAAAATCCCCACTGACAATGCCAACGCCTTCATTGAAGTGTTGCAGTCGCTACAGCACTCGCAACAGCAAATGATGGAAGAAAACCATGAGATGAAAACCATCACTACCATTTCCTAGAGAGATTAGGCAAATATGTTTCAGAGAGGTTATAATAGCTTCAACAACAAACTGATTCCCCACTAGATTCAACAATTAGTAGGAGCAGTCACTAAACAAGACCTGAGTAGCAAAACCGCATAATGCTCATGAACAGTGTCTGTTGTTTATAGAACTTCTACGTAATATCCAAGAATGATATTCAGATTAAGATTTTAACAGTAACATATGGCACAACTTGTTATCCTTTACCAAAATCTCGGTTCTAAAACCAAGCAGCAAGCTATCAGCAGAGGGCAGAGATTCTAATTTGAGACTGTTGTTTGGAGGGGCAGAGTGCTTACAACTTCCTTAGTTTCAGAACTCCTCTCTGCAACAATCTTTGACATTCCAAACATCTGAAATTGAATGTCAACTGCATGATCAGTAACAAACACAAACAGTTGAAATTGAATTTTAACTAAACAATTAGTAACATGCAAAGTCGGGTAACACAAGGAGGATGAAGTAGAAAGTGGGGTAAAAATAAAAAAGACCTTTTGGATAGTCTTCTTAAAGCAATATTTGTGATAATCCATAGATGCATTGATGAACTCATCAATGTGGTCCTTCACATCCTCCAGGAATGTGGCTTGCTCATTCTTCTTCTTTCAACATGAAGTGATAGGTGGTGGGGTTGTGGTAGTAGGTGAAGTCTGTTTTTCAGCTTGGCTTTTTTGTGTTTCCATTCTCAATATTATACCTGACACCAAAGTGAAGTTACTCCGGATTAACACAGAGAATTTAGTTTAAGAGTTTAAAAAGATGAAACAAACAAGCAGCTTTGCTTAATAACCATCCATCACCCTAAACTAAACTGCAACCACATCAAACCACTATGTTCTTTATACTCATTTCAATAAGAAAACATCATAGCAATCTTGTATTACACTATTAATCCATACTTCTCAATAAAAAAAGATTGTACCCAATGTACAAAACTCGTACTTTTACAGGGTTTAAGAGAGGTGATTAGTAGCCAATCTACCTCCAATTATTTTTTATAGAGGTGATTCCAAAGTGAAGTTACTCCGGATTAACACAGAGAATTTAGTTTAAGAGTTTAAAAAGATGAAACAAACAAGCAGCTTTGCTTAATAACCATCCATCACCCTAAACTAAACTGCAACCACATCAAACCACTATGTTCTTTATACTCATTTCAATAAGAAAACATCATAGCAATCTTGTATTACACTATTAATCCATACTTCTCAATAAAAAAAGATTGTACCCAATGTACAAAACTCGTACTTTTACAGGGTTTAAGAGAGGTGATTAGTAGCCAATCTACCTCCAATTATTTTTTATAGAGGTGATTCCAGAGATTCGAAATCCCCGCCATTATGGATACAAGGCACTTGCTATCGAACCAAAGCCCAAACTCCATTTTAAGATGCACAAGTACAGGTACATTTATGGGTATAATATGATATGACAATTCCTGAAAAACTAGGATACGATACGGCAGGAATACGTGTATTAATTACTTATTAAATATTTTATTTATATTTTTCATATATTGTTAAGCATTTATTTTTCATATATTGTTAAACATATATCAATTTAATAGCAAAAATGGATAATAAAGCAACTTCATGGCCATTAAATGATGTTTAGAATATAAAGTAAGATCCAAAAGGGTAAATAAAAGATAACTAGATAAGTGTTCAATATTGAAACCAATATATAAAAAATTTAAATAAAAAATTTTACAAGTTTGGGCTCTCTCTCACTAGCAAGGTTTGGGTTACAACCATATCCAAGCCGTATCATCGGCGTATCATATCTGTGAATTGGAAAACACATGAAAAGTTATCCATACAATACGTATCAAATATGGGTATTTGATAAAAAATGGAGTATCCGTGCATCCTAGCCTCTATTTTTTCCATACTTCTCAATAACAACAACAACAACAACAACAACAACAACAACAACAAAAATACTACATTATGGCTTTTGTGTTTATAAGGAAATAGTACCCACTACCCATTATGATCTTCAGTATTTTCAAGTGTTTTATTAAACTTCATCATTCCTTCATGAATATAAATAAAAAGTTAAGATTAAAACACTTCAAATAAACAATCTTGATCATAGTGGCTAGCCCTGTCATTGAAGAACCCCAACAACAGTAGCAGTAATACACCACACAAAAAAAATAAAATTTCTGTATCTACAAGAATGTTATCTACACGGATAATTCATCAAATATTGAAAATACATAGATTAATTTAACTAAATTGATAACAAAATATTTGTAAATACATCATGATATATATTAATTTTTTGAGGTAGAAAGTAAATGCAAACAATCATCAAAAGCCTTAGAAACAAATTTGAAAACATGTTAAGAAAAAATAACTTGCAAAATCACAGAGAGAGAGAGACCCACCGATAGGGTTTTTCGGTGACTAAGACAAGCTCCGTCGTCTGGCTGTGGTTTTTTTCTTTTGCTAAAATCTGTTATGCCCAAACTTCGTGAATGTTCTTTTCGTTTTAAAGGTTGGGCCGAAGAAGTTTTTGGAAGGGTTGAATTAAAGTAGCAAAGTTTGGGGTTTTTGGTGATGCTTTGGGAGTTTGTAGTGAGGTTGTTGTTCAAAGGAAATGGCTACAGAGGGCTGGGGTTTTTGAGTAAGGAAGTACAGGAGGTTTTTGGAGGGAATTTGTAGACTAGCATAGTGAGGAGAAAGTATATCATAAGTTAACATGCGGTTGGAAGAAAATTGCAAACTAGCATCTCGAGTTTCATAGAATCAATTTCAGTCTAAAACTCAAGAGTTAAAGACTCAATTCCCACTTGGTGAGTTGGAAATATGATGCCAGACAAATCTCGAGTCTTATAGACTCGAGTTCTAAAAAGCAAAATCGAGTCTCTAAGACTCGATTTTGGTACTTGAAGAACAATTTGACGAAGAACAAGAACAGTGGCAAAGAACAAGAACAGTGATGAAGAACGATGAATAGAGGAAGAATGAAGAATGAAGAACGCTAGAGCTCCGATTGGACAATTGAATGCAGACCTAAAGAAGAACAGGAAGAACAATCTAACGAAGAACAGAGACGAAGAGGAACGATGAACAGAGGAAGAACAAAGAATGCTGGAGCTCCGATTGGACCTTCGGATCTGCACGAAGAAGAATGTTGGGTCTGACGAACGCGAGGAAGAAGAAGGAATGTAGAACGCTGGGTCTGAAGAACGCGAGGAAGACGAAGGAAAAAAAAATGGTAAAACTCAAGTTCCATGTGGATTTTTTTCCACATCAGATGCGGCCACTTGCAAATCAAGAATTAGAAACTCGAGTTTTATCTTGGAACTCGAGTTTTAGACACTCAAGATGCTAGTTTCCTGCATTGTTTTGAAACATGACAACTAACTAAATTCTTTGATATTTAAGGTTATTTGGAAAAAAAAAAAAAATTGAGGTTTTTGCTATTTGTTGGGAATGAGGTACGCCTTAGGTTTATTTTTGGCGAAACTACATTGTTAGTCCTTGAAGTTTGTCTTGTGTGCGCAATTGATCTCTTAAGTTTGAAGCGAGCATTATTAGTCCCTCAAGTTTTAAAACTGAGTTGTATTAGTCATTTTACTAATTGCCGTTAGTGGTGTTACTTACGTGACTAACGGAACAATGACTTGGCATTTTTTAATGACGTGGCATGTTTTTAATTAAAAAATTAAAAAAATTATTTTGAACCTATTGTACTGACCCGTGACCAAAAAAATTCAAAGTATTTTGAACCTATTGTATTTTGAACCCGGTACCTACAAAATTTAAAAAAAAAAAAAAAAAAAGTAGTTTGAACCTATTGTACTGACTTGCCTCCATCCTCCCATTTCAAGTACATCTTGGCATCTGTTTGGTTTATGCTTCTGTAAACAGCAGGCTTGGACTTTGACAAAGTAACTACCTATATTGTTGCTTTTTTATACCACCAATAAGTTGGTTTTCACCTCTAATGCTCCACTTGGTTTTGACTAAAAATGTTTTGACCAGATTTTGTCATGATATTTCCCAAAGTCTCGTTACTGCATCTACAAAATCAAACTATCTTCTGTTTGTGCTTTTGCTCACAAGCAATTCAACATTGTAGGTTCGTGTGATTCTTTTATGTTAGAAATACTAAATAATTGTATTGTATTTCTCAAATGAAAGAATATACATGAGTGCCTTTATATAGGAGGCATATGAGTGTAGTACAAGTAAGAGTGTAGTACAAAAATGTGTGTTATACAAGTAATCTAGTTGGGCCTAAAGCCCACAACACTATACACGTTAACAACCCCCCTTAAACTCAAGGTGGATGTAAGACCAACTTGAGGTTGTCAACCAAAGTACGAAGGCGTCCTTTAGGATGTGACTTGGTAAAGATATCTACAAGTTGATCTTTAGAGGAGACTAAGATCAGCTTGAGAGCACCATGGACAAAATGATAACAGATAAAATGACAATCGATCTCGATGTGTTTAGTCCATTTATGGAAGACATCATTGTGAGCAATATGAATGGCACTCTGGTTGTCATAATAAAGTGGAGTAGCAAAGGATGTAGACACACCTAAGTCTTTGAGAAGCCATCATAGCCAAAGGAGTTCAGATGTGGTATCAATAAGGGCACGATATTTTGCTTCAATATTGGAGCAGGTCATATGAGTTTGTTTCTTACTTCGCCAAGAAATCAAAAAAGAACCAAGAAAAAAGAAATAACCAGTGGTGGACCTACGATCAGTGGGATCTCCTGCCCAATCAGCATCAGAAAATGCATAGAGAATAAGAGGAGATTGAGAAGAGTAGAAAAGACCATGGAAGAGAGTGCCCTTTAGGTATCAAAGAATGCGCAGAATAGCAGCATAGTGAGTCGATCGTGGAGCAGACAAATACTAGCTCACCTGGTGAATAGCATAGGAAATGTCTAAACAAGTGACAGTGAGATAAACTAGGCTGCCAACCAAGCATCTGTAAAGAGAGGGATTAGACAATGGTTTCCCTCCTGAGGGAGTCAGATGCGCATTAAGTTCAACTGGAGTGTTAACAGTCTTGCTAGCAGTGAATCTAACTCGAGACAAAAGTTCAAAGGCATACTTGGCTTGAGTAATATAAAGTCCATCTGTAGAATGAGTAATTTCAAGACCCAAGAAGTAGCTAAGATGTCCAAGATCTTTCATCTCAAGCTGCTGACTGAGAAAATCATTGAGTTCTTGAATGCCACTGAGGTCATCACCAGTTATGATCATATCATCCACATACAGGAAAAGTAAAATAGTGCATTTGTCAGTGCGACGAAGAAATAAGGCAAAATCATAATGACTGGCCATGTAACCCAAGCGAGAGATGGTAGAGCTAAATTTGATAAACCAAGCTTGTGGAGCTTGTTTAAGGCCATAAAGTGCACGTCAAAGGTGACAAACCTTGTTGGAGTCAACAGAGAGACCAGGAGGAGGTTGCATATAAACTTCTTCACTTAAATCCTCATTAAGGAATGCATTTTTGACATCCATCTGAAAAAGGTCCCATTTACTAGCAGCAGCAACAGCTAAGAGGGCACGAACAGATGAGATACGAGCAACCAGAGTAAAGGTCTCTTCATAATCAATCTCATACTCCTGTGTAAAACCTTTTACAACGAGACGAACTTTGTAGCCTCAATGGACCCATCAGAGCGAGTCTTAATCTTGTAGATCCACTTACAACTAACCACAGATTTCCCAAGGGGGAGTGTCACCAAATCCCAAATATGGTTTTTAGATAATGCATCAAGTTCCTCTTTTATTGCAATTTGCCATAAAGGGTCAGTGGAAGCCTCACGATAGGTGTGAGGCTCGTGTAGTGTAACAAGAGCAGTGTGACAATGATAATCAAGTAAATGTGCAAGAATGGATCTTACCCGAGTTGAGTGACAAGGTGGAATGTCTTGTGCAAGATCTTCAAGCGGAGCAGGAGTAGAGGACCCAAGCTCAGGGTTAGGGTTAGGTAGCTCGTCTTCGACCTATTCATCTTCCACTTGTTCATTAAAGGGTGAACTAGGAAAGGGATCAATGATTTCTGGTGGTTGGACAGAGAAGTCTACAGGATAATTAGGAGCAACTACAGGAGGATCAGGAGTAGCTATAGAAGGAATATGTGCCTCATCTAAAAAAAGATCTAAGACAGAGTAAGAAGATAGGAAGGCACGGAAGTGAGAGAGCTCGACAAAAAGGCGATGTTCCCAAAAGACAACATTGCGGGAGATACGAAGACGATGAAAGATAGGATCATAACACTGATAGCCCTTTTGAGTTTCGCCATAGCCAAGAAAAAAACAAAGCCTTAACCGAGGCTCAAGTTTGTTATGCTTATGTGGTTGAAGAAGAACGAAACAAGCAGAACTGAAGGAGCAAAGGTGGTGATAGTCTAAAGGTGACCTAAAAAGGCACTCATATGGAGTTTGATTTTGGATAACAGGACTTGGAATGCGATTAATAGCATGAACAACATAAAGAGCAGCTTTGCCCTAAAAAGGAGCAGGAACTTTGGCAGATAGAAGGAGAGCATGAACAGTGTCAAGAATATGACGAAGTTTTCGTTCGGCTCTACCATTTTGCTGAGAGATACCTAGACAAGTTAGTTGATGAACAGTGCATATGAATGCAAAACAGATTGGAAAGCATATTGAGTGTATTCAAGAGCATTATCAAATCAAAAAATTTTGATGCGTTTGGAAAACTGAGTTTCAACCATTTTTGCAAAATTAGAATATACTTGCAATAATTCAGAATGATGTTTCATATTAAAAATCCAGCTATAGCGAGAGTAATCATCAATAAAGATAACAAAATATTGAGATCCACCAATACTAGAGACAGAGGAAGGCCCCCAAACATCAGAATAAATAAGGTCAAAGATATCAGTGGACATTGATTCACTAGTATTGAAAGGAAAAGCTGGTTGTTTTTCTAACTGACATGAAATACAATCAAAATTTTCTGTAGACACTGAACCTAACAAACCTTTAGAAGCCAATTGTTGTACCCGAGAGGAAGATGCGTGACCAAGTCAAGCATGCCAAAGTGCAAGGGAAGGAATTGAAGAAACTGTAGTAGCTGCAACAACAGAAATAGGAGCAACAAGTGGAAGACGAAAGTTGTCCATAGGAAACATACACCCAACTTTGGGACCGGTCCCAAGCTCTTGTCTTGTTCTCGGATCCTGCACAATACACCCAGATTAATCAAATATAATGCGATAACCCAACTCAGTTAATTGTCCCACATAAAATAAATTGTAAGAAAGGTCAAGAACATTAAAGACCCTAGGAACCAAGAGGTAGAGGTCGAAACAGAACCTATATTATGACCAGACATTGTGGAACCATTTGCTATGTGAATATTAAGAGGGTGTGGTGCAGGTTTAAGTTTAGGAAATAAGGACGAGTGAGGTGTCATGTGATTGCAACAAGCGGAATCCATAAGCCAAGAGGAAGGAGACATACCAGATAAAGCTAAGAGAAAAGAGGAATAAGATGCATTACCAACCATATGAATGACATTAGCGATGATGTTTTTAAGGTCATCTGTGGACATGGTGAAAGTGCGTCCTAAAGACTTAGACTATGTAGAGACGGGAGCCATTGGTTGGACACTTTCAGTGTTAGCAACAGTAGTAGCAGAAATTGAAACAGCTGATTTGTTGCAATGATAGCAAGTCTCAATATTGTGGCCAAAACGTTTGCAAAATTTGCAAAAACATTTACTGGATTGTCGGCAACGATTATTGCAAAAAGAAGAAGACATGTCCTTATTCTTTATTTAGAAGCAAAATTTGCAAAAACAAACTGCAAAAATGAAATCTGCTCGAAAAACTGGGTAAGGAGCACCTAGACTGCAAAAAGTCAACGGTTAAAGGTGGCAATCAACGGTGATGACGTCAGCGTGATGATGTAATCGTTGACTGAGTGCTGACGTAAGCAAGCTGATGTGTTGCTGACACAAGCAGTGATGATGTGGCTTGATGACATCACTAGGGCTGATGTGGTGCAACTGATGACGTTAATCGACCGAGTTCTGGCACATGTAGGCATGTGGCGGTGCATGATATTAATGTCGAGAATTGTAGTGGCGTGTGGAGGCACATGAAAGGTTCGATGAAGACGATATTTTCACAGAAAGGTAGATCTGAGAGATTACTTTCTGTTAGTGCAATCTGTGGTCTGATCGGAGGAGTGGAAGTGGTGGTGGCGGCAAGGCAGTGGTCTTTGTTGTACTGGAGTTGTAGTGGAGGTAGTGGTGCTGCTCACAACAACGGCTGCAGTGGATGACACCCAAGAAGACAAGACTGCTTAAGAGCGACACACTAAAGGATTAGAGTAATGACTTTGATGCCATGTTACAAATACTGAATAATTGTATTGTATTTCTCAAATGAAAGAATATACATGGGTGCCTTTATATAGGAAGCATATGAGTGCAGTACATGTAAGAGTGTAGTACAAGAATGTGTGTTATACAAGTAATCTAGTTAGGCCTAAAGCCCACAACACTATACACGTTAACATTTTGGATCCTTCATGCTCTGGTTCTGGGACAGCCTCCATGAGATTGGACCATCTGCTCCCATCTAATGCTGCGGTTACTTTTATTAGTCTCTTTGGATTTGTGTGAGAGGAGGAGGGAGGCGGGTTAGAGGGAAGCGGGTCAGTGGTTGTGCTAGAGAAGCAGTGATGTCGTCTGCGGCAGCTAGGGCTTGGGCTATTGCTGACGATAGCTAGAGCTTGGGTCTTGACCAACGGCGACTAGAGCTGGGGTCTCCACCAGCGACGGCTAGGCTCTCTCCTTTTCTCTCTCGTGGGTGGGTCAGTACAATAGGTTCAAAATATATATTTTTTTAATTTTGTTGGTATCGGGTTCAAAATACTTTGAATATTGTTTCTAACGTAGAAACTAATTTTTTTAATTTTTTAATTAAAAACATGCCATATCATTAAAAAAAAATGCTAAGTCGTTGTTTCATTAATCACATAAGTAACACCATTAATGGCAGTTAGTAAAAGGACTAATACAATTTAGTTTTAAAACTTGAGGGACTAATTATACTTGCTTCAAACTTAAGGGATTGATTGTGCACACAGGACAAACTTCAGGGACCAATAGTGTAGTTTCACCTTTATTTTTTTTTGTATGCCTCTAGGGGTGGTAAATGAGCAGGTTAGGTCATAAATGGGTTGGGTATGTAATTACCCATTTATCCATTTATGACCCATTTATATATAAATTAATTATTCAATACCAATCCAACTCATTTAATTAGTAACCCACCCATTTAACCCAATATGACCTCCAAAATTATTAAAATACCCTTAAATACCTAAAATGATGCAAATACCCCTACACTTCTAAAATTACCATTATACCTTTGGACATCCAAAATTATCCCCAAAATCTCTAAAATGAGGAAAATATCGCTAAAATCTTTAAAATGAGCAAAATACCCATGAAACCTTTAAAATGACCAAAATACCCCTGATATCTCTAAAATCACCAAATATGCTTAAAAACCACTAAAATGACTAAAATACTTCTAAAATCTCTAAAATGAGTAAAATACCCCCCCCCCCAAAATCTCTAAAATGTCCAAAATATCCCCAAAACCTAAAAAATTACCAAAATACCCTAAAACCTAAAAAAGGACCAAAGTACCCCAAAACCCAAAAATACCAAATCCCCCTAAAACCCAAAAAATACCAAAATACCCCGAAACCTAAAAAATGACCAAAATACTCCCAAAAACCCACGAAAAATACCAAAATACCCCAAAACCTAAAAAATTACCAAAATACCCCCAAAACCCAAAAAATACCAAAATACCCCCGAAACCTAAAAAATGACCAAAATACTCCCAAAAACCCACGAAAAAATACCAAAATACCCCCAAAACCTAAAAAATTACCAAAATACCCCCAAAACCCAAAAAATGACCAAATTACCCTCGAAATCTAAAAATGACCAAAATACCCCTAAAACCCAAAAAATGACCAAAATACCCCCCAAAACCCAAAAAATGACCAAAATACCCCCAAAATCTAAAAAATAACAAAAATACCTCCAAAACCCACAAAATGACCAAAATACCCCTAAAACCTAAAAAATCTAAAAGTTATTGAAATAACCCTAAAACCTAAAAGATGACAGAAATGCCCTCGTAACCTAAAAAATGACTAAAATACTCTTAGAAGCTAAAAGATGATCAAAATAACCCTGAAACCTAAAAAATTACTGAAATTCCCTCGAAACCTAAAAAATTACCAAAATTCCCTCAAAACCTATAAAATGACTAAAATACTCTTAGAACCTTTAATTTGTCGAAAATATCCTTGAAACATCCTAAATACCCTAAACCTCTATTTTGGTAATTTTAGATGTTTCAGGTGTATTTTGGTCATCTTACATGTTTAGGGGTATTTTGGTCATAATTTAGGTTTCAAGGGGGGGGGGGGTTATCAATAATTTTTTTTTTAAGGTTTTGGGGTTATTTTGTTCATTTTTTAGGTTTTGGGGTTTTTTGGTAATTTTTTGGTTTCGGGGGTATTTTGGTCATTTTTTAGGTTTTGGAGGTATTTCGGTCATTTTTTAGGTTTAAGGAGTATTTTGGTAATTTTTTAGGCTTTAGGGGTATTTCTGTCATTTTTTTAGGTTTTGGGGGGGGGGGTATTTTGGTAATTTTTTAGGTTTTGGGGTTATTTTAGTCATTTTTTAAGTCTTGGAGTATTTCGATCATTTTTTAGATTTCAAGGTATTTTGGTATTTTTTTAGGTTTTAGATATTTCAGTCAGTTTTTAGATTTAGGGGGTATTTTGGTCATTTTCTAGGTTTAGGGTGTATTTTGGTAAATTTTTTAGGTTTGAAGGGTATTTCAGTCATTTTTTATGTTTAGGGGGTATTTTGGTAATTTTTTAGGTTTAGGATGTATTTTGGTAATTTTTAGGTTTTGGGGATATTTCGGTCATTTTTTTTAGATTTTGGGGGGTATTTTGGTTATTTTTTAGGTTTTGAGGAGGGGTATTTTAGTCATTTTTTTATTCTAATTAAAAGTCTATTTTTAAAATTTTTCTAAATTTAAATCTCATCCCACGATTTCATTGTTTTTATTTTCCTCAAGTTGCAACCTACATAAATCCCATCCCACGTTTTCATTGTTTTTATTTTCCTCAAGTTGCAATCTACATTTTATATATTAATTATTATTATTAAATAAATAATATTTTATTAGAATATCAAGCTACAAAACTCTTGATTAAGGGATTAGATTTAACAAAAATTAAAATCCTACAAGATGTAATCCATATGACAAAATTATAATCATAAACATCTGCCCACTCATACCACGAAAATAGTATAAGAGTATCTATGCATAAGAGGAACTATGGATAGACTTACAATTCTTTAAAAACATTAGGCATGAAGAGTTGGAGGCCTTCTTTCAATCAAACTTCTATATGATGTATGTGACACCTATATAATATAGGTGTGACCTTGAATGAAATAATAAAACTTCAATCACGATACTAGGTGAGTAATGCATGCTTCAACAATGCTAATGGATGTGTGAATTCTATTTTCTTTTCAAGCTAGCCTTTTTTTAAAGTGGTTTTTATTTTATAACGAGACATATTTTTATATAAATTTTTTCATGCTTTCAATTTGATCTTTGCTTTGGTTTACATAGTGAAAGCTCACTTGGTGTATAAAACACTAGTGAATGTTCAGACCCCCAATAACAAAATTACCAACACAAACCTTATATTCAAACAATTGATGTGCGGAATGATAAATATAAGCAATTCCCAAATTGGCAAAATGCACTAAACCATAATTAATCACAAACACAATAGCAATTAAAAGAAATAGAGTAGGGAAGAGAGAAGCAAACACAAAGATAACACCGAGACGTGTTATCAAAGAGAAAACCAAAGAACTCGGCGAAAAACCTCTCCACTGCCCTCCAAGCGGTAAATGATCCATTAGAAAATCAGTTGGGATACATGAATAGCAATAGACCCTCCAAGCCTAATCTACCCGATGCACCTAAGCCCTCCAAGCTTCTTGCTCCAACAAGGTTACGCTGAGCCGTGTCTTCTCTAACTTTCCAGATCCCGCAATAAGCTCCATATTGCATCCGCCATCTTTGGCATCTTCCAATACTTCCTAAGCTCCAAAAGCACTCTCAACACTTTGAATGGGTGTGGGTAGTGTTTGGGTACAAATCTGCTCTCAATGGGTATAACAATGGAAGAGGGAAGGAGAAGATACTACAAAGATTTCTCTCTAAGAATGAGTAGCTCTCTCTCTAATAAGGTGGGTGTGTTTTAGAAACCTCTCTTAGGGTTTTTCTCTCAATAGGCTCCTTACCATTTTTGTGGGTAATGAGGGTATATATAATATGAGTGATGGGCAAATAGGTCACACTAAAAAATCCTCTAACCAATGAAATTCGTGGGTCACTTGCGGGCTGCCTGAGTAGCGAAAACTGCTGGCACAGCTAGCACATGACTCTTCAACTTCCACAACTGGCACTTGACTCTTTAGCTTTTAGCATGTGCTCCTCATGTGACTTTTAGTTGTCTTGATCAAATTTCCACCACTTAATACTAAACGCATTACAAATAAATCCCACAAAAATACAAGGAAATAAATTTATGCAATTACAACACTTTTTGTCATGGAATAAGCCAACACTAATGTTATGATAAAAATCATAACTTAACAATCTCCCCCTTTGGCTATTTCGTGACAAAACACCCTAAAACAGACTCTAGACTTAAACGTGAGTTTGGAAACAATGGCAAAACTCACTTACACCTAAATCTAGAAGCTATGATGAACTTGGAACATATATACTTGTAACTTAAAACACTTGCACAAAACACATTAGACCCTCAAGGTAAAGCAAGTAATAAAAGGACAAGTATAATGTAACAAATAAATTGCGATCAAGTAATCATGATGTGAAACATATAAGCAACTTGATCATGCACCAAAACAGTCATATAGAAATGACCACAATGATCACATAACAAAGCAAATGATCATCTGAACATGCATTCAATGAAGCACAATAACATAAGGATGTATGCATGTTTAACACACAAACACGATGCAATGAGAATAACAAAGCATAGATATTAAACATAACTCAAAGCACCATAAAGCAAACAAGAAAACGAACATAATGAAAAACAAACAAAACAAAGTTTTCTTATTAACACAATGTCTTCTCCCTATGGAATATCTCCCCCCTACAAATGGACTAAACGGACCAAAGTAGACTAAAATGGAGCAAAGTGGATTGAAATGTTATACTGATGTGGCTTAACAGGAATGTAGCAACAATAAATATTACACTTCAACTTCTAGATATTATATAGCTAGATTAGTTTATTTGGTATTTACTAGTTGTTTCACATGCTTAGATTTGAATTGAATTGATGTATCTTTTGGCATTGTGAATTGAATTTATTTATCTTGATTTGTATAATTGTTATCACTTGTCATTGTATTCCTCATGGCATTGATAACATTTCTTCTACGTGCTTTCAAGATAGACAAGTTGAAGCTAATTAAGATATATAGTACGTTGTTCCTAGTTCATGCAACGGCTAATTGGGATCAGGATCAAATGTTGTAAATTAGGCTATTTCTATTGTAACTTAGGTTATGTTGTAATCTAGTTTACTTTTGTAACTGGTTTTGTCATGGATTGCCAAAAAAGGACATCATTATGTTTATGTATCTTTAGTGCTGGTAAACCATGTTAAATTACTTGAGTTAAATTGTAAGTCCTTAAGTATCTTAGTGGTGTACTTGAAGATCAAGGTGAAGATTCAAGAATAGCTCAAGGAGCTAGCTGGACTGCAATCTCAATAATTCAATCAATCGAGACTTAGGGATATTGAGTTCTTCATTCATGCCCTTGATCGATTTGAGGCTTTGAATTTGTGCTCTACTCGTCCATAATATATAAGCAAATACTCAAGTCAACCAAAAATGAGTTTAGAGAGAGAGAGTGTGTCCTATGATGATATACAGCTAGGTTTCTATCCCAAGAAAACCTCTCACCATCAAAATCAAAGAATTCTGATGGATTAATTATTGTAGGCCAATACCAAATCATCTCCCCCCCCCCCCCCCCCCCAAAAAAAAGAAAGACTTGGCAAGGAGAAAAGAAAAGTCGGGCTCAACAGCCATGTTTGGCTCACCTAAGAGAGTCTAAGTTCGATTTGTAGCAAGTGTCCTGCCCTTTACATGATTAAGAAGAAAATTATTGTAAATTAAAAAGAAAAAATTGTTAAATACACAAAATTTTAGTACGGTTTTCTTATAAAACATAGATTTATTTGGAGCTTTTAAGTGTAATATAAAATTTCTTGTGGTATTATTTTGTATGGAAATATAACTCTAAATATGGACCAATGTTATTACATGAGCTACTCATTATATATTTTCACAAACATTTAATGCTGGACATGTAAAAAAAAAAAAAAAAAAAAAACACATAAAGGATGTTCCACATCTTAAGAGTGTTCCATATTTGAAATGATAATTGTAAGGACTCAATTTGTAACGACCCCAAACTGGTATTGGGTTCGCACGTTAAAGGCCCAACCAATAAAATTTGTAAAGCGTGGGTGTTCAAGAACTAGGTTAACTCTAAAAGAAAAACGATTAAACCACACGTTTATAGATGGATTAACAGAGCTATAACAATTAATTTTTTCTTTTGAAACAAGTTTAGTTCTTTTGTTCTTAAGGCTTTCTCCTGAGTACTCTTTGTTTTCTAATGTTCCGATCCCATTTTCTCAATACTTTCTTTCATGTTATATACTGCCCTCTTCATATCATCTTCACCACACACGTGTAAGTTGGGTTCAGGAGATCTCTTTTTGTCCCATCTCACACCTTCTGAAACCTCCAACTAACAGTTGTAAGGCTGCTCCATCACTGTTCAGGCATCACCTCTACATTAATGCGGCCAGAGAGTTGGTTGAGAGGAAATTAATGCGGAGGCAGCTGTTGTTATAGATATTTGTTTGCCTTCTCTTTCTTACCCTTGGTCCCATATCCCACTTTTAGTGGTAATGTAGCTCCGAAGTACGTTTGTAACAAGGTGGTGTTCTGGTCGTCCTCGGACTCATATTACCGAGAAGGATTTTGTCCTCGGACGAATACTGAACTCACCTTACGTGGCATCTACTCTTCCTTTCGTTTGGTTACCCGTACAACCTGATATGGGCCTCCTCGGACAGCTTTACGTTCTCGGATGGGACACAGGCCCAATTAACTTGACTTTAATAATTTTAGTGACTAACTGGCCCCCACAATAATAATAATAATAATAATAATAATAATAATAATAAAAACATGAGAGCATAAAGATTCTCGGAGCACATGCTCACATGTCCACGAAACAAAGTCTAATTGTCTGTGGAAGATTTGGTAAAGAACAAGGAAACTTAACGCTTCGAGAAAATTAAGGGACTGGAATCCCATTTTCTCCTTCGATCAGTCAATTTCTAATTGTCTTCGGATTAATCAAAGTATACCTATCAAGCTTCTATTAGGACTCCTAATTTAGGAGTAGAACCAAGATATCAATTCATTCCAAATTTTTTTTTTTTCAAATCCAATATGTCATCTATGGCGGACTAAAATTCTTTCAAACCTATCACCCCATGGCCCCATCCAAGGTATATTAAGGATCAAGACCAAGACATCAATTCCTAAAAAAATAATAAAAAACCAAGACATCAATTCATTTATCAATTTTCACATTGGTGTCTTAAGGTTGAATAGAAAGAGACCCATCATATTATATGTGTATATATATATATATATATATATATGATGTTCTCACATGTTTATATGAGCATAAATTATGTTATAATTATGGTTAAATAATTAAATTTATCAATTTTCAAGAGTTTAAATTTTTAGAACCATCAGTAATTTAATAAATTAATTGAAATAAAAAAAGAGGTGAGATAATCCATTAAAAAAAAAAAAAAAAGCGAAGTAATAAGATAAATGCAAAGATGCAGCTAGTCATGGTCCTCTAATAGCGGTATTGAAAACAGAAAGTGGAGACAGAAAGAGAGGGAAAATGAAGGAAACCAGTGAGAAAATAAAATATCAAAGAGATTTGAGAGTGCTTCTTGAGAGAAGAAATTAACTAAATTGGGCAAATGCCCCTATCAAAAAGAAAATTCAGCATTTTGCCCCATTTCCCAAACTAATTAAGGAAATGCCCATATTTTGAAACTCAATTTTTTCAAAATCGAGTTATAAAAAAAAAAAAAAATTCTGAAGCCCTATAGTGGTGTTTTAAGGAGCTTATAGTGACGTTTTAAGGAGCTTATAGCGGCATTTTTTAACTTGATCTTCATGAAGTCGAGTTACATGCAATTTTTTTTTCTTTTTTTTTACCTACAACTCGATTTCATGGAGATCGAGTTACAAAATGCCACTATAGGTCCTTAAAACGTCACTATAGACTCCTTAAAAACGCCACTATAGGACTTAACTCGATTTTGAGAAAATCGAGTTTCAAAAGAGGGGCATTTCCCTAATTAGTTTGGGAAAGAGGGCAAAATACTGAATTGTTTTTTTGAAAGGGACAAAGCCCAATTTTTTTCCATGAATTAAGCCTAAACTCGATGTAGTTACTATTTGTACACATTGGAGAATCTGTCACAAAACTATAACTGAACCCGCCAATCACTTTAACCAGTAACGGGTGAAAACGTGGTTCACTCTTTGTAGTTGCTATGCTTTCCGCCGTTACCATTATTTCTTAACCTCTTTAAGTCCAGCCAAGCTTAGTACCAAAACTTTGTCTCCAATTGGGGCATAAGTTGATTGAATTTTTGAAAGATGAACAATTTTTTTAAAATATTTTAATGATCAAATATGGAAAAAGATATTATAATATCTTTTGGAGAACCACGTTTGGAGAAAGATATTATGAATAAGGCAAATGGAAAAAGATATCACTTATATCAGTAAGCATCACAAAATTGACCATTTGTTTATATGCAAAAATTTTCCAAATGAAGGCATCTTTGTTGTTGCTATGCTTTCTGGGCAAAAATAGTCAAATAGCAACTCCTACAAAAAATGCTTCCTATGACTGAGTTTCTCCTAAAAACGCGGCTATAGCCCCATTTGACCTATAGTTGCGTTTGTAGACACAGTCTAAAGCCGCGTTTTTGGAACGCGGCTATAGCTCCTCAACTTGCAAACGCAGCTTTTTTGGCTATAGCTGCGTTTCATAAATGCGGCTATAGGTTTTTTCTTTTTAAAATTTTTTCCCAAGTAAATTAACCTATTTATACATTATAAAAGCGGCTATATACATTCAAAACCAACCAAACAATATATACTAATATCATCCATACTGATATTAACAAGATATGATAATGCACTAGTTAATTCACTCTAATTTGCCGAACACCCTTACAGAACTTTTCAATTAAAGCTTGATATCACAAAAACTCTATACCACTAAAGCTCTACAATTAACGCTTTACTTCGTATAGCAACTCCAAACAAGCACTAAATCTATGATAACAACAAAGTTACTAGGATGGGGGAAGAAGATTAAGAAGTGGTATTTAGTAGAGAAAAGCATAAGTATTATTTAAACTTGAAAAAAAATGCTCAAAAAGAAGGATTAGACTATTCATGATAGAAAATGCTACTGATTTCATAATTTGCAAAGCCATACCAATGGAGGCCAAGTAACAGGCTTTGTAAGTTGAAGTTGGATCTTCCATTTATTCTACAATATACAAATCACAATGTCAACTCCACATATGAGACTGGGATGGTAACGATCTTTCTAGCTAAAACAACATACTACGTTGAGGTCTCTAGTAAACCAAAGCCATTGTTCAATAGCTATTTTGATTCGATCTCTTTTATACAAATTATGAACTGAAAATTTAGTCTTTGAAATACTCCCTTCTTTATTTATCCATGGATCCAACGGCCAAGACCACCCATTTTTAAAAATATTGCTAATAAAGTGAGAAACTCGGACGGCTACATAAACTCCCACATTACATCTAACCCAGAGCCACACATAGTTGGGGAACACCTGCACATTATATGAGAAAAACCTTAAATTTTTATTTTGCTTACTACACTATCAGCCCTCTCTAAGCTCTTTTTTCTTTTTCTTTTTCATTTTTGAAACAGCCCTCTCTAAGATCTAGTTGCACAACTTCTCATGTTATAGCCAATTAATCTATCAATATCAACCAAATATATTCTCCTTTCTAATTTTTGCCACTTACCTTGAGAAGAGATGTTTAAATTGTTCACTTGCAACCCAAAAATAAATACTAAAAATAAAAAATGAATATTATTTCTTTCTTACAATAAAGAGAAATTATAAATAAATAGAAATGATAATAATAATGAACCTGATACTAAGTTCATTCTCAAAGTTGGGGTCATCTGAGTCTCAATTAGAAGAAAAAAAAAAAAAAAAAAAAGATCCTACCCCAAAAGTAAACATATTAGGTTTTTCTTTTTGGATGTAAGTGTTAGAGATATATTAGACATATTAGTCCAATATAATAGGCCCAAGCCCACTCTTGCTTATACTAATAGTCTAGGGCTTAGTCGCCTATATATACTCATGTTAGAGTTCATTGTAACACAAGTTATTGTATTACACTCTTATACAATAAAGACGTAGCCCTTAAGGGATTCCTCTGTGAATGTAGGCCGACAAGGCTGAACCACATAACCCTCGTGTTCTTGGTATTCCAATTCTATACTTCCCCTTCCGCATCCACTCTAACATATATAACATGGTATAACACATTGCGTTGTTAATAACAATAATATATTTAACATAGTATCAGAGCCAAACTTCGTTCTTGGCATTAAACAACTATCTTTACATTGTAAAGAAGTTTGCTATGTCTCAACACAAATCCACCACAGTGACACTACCTGCCCACAGATCTGGACTTTGCTGCTTCCCACAGCTCCCATGGAATTACCGTTGCTATCTCATTGCCATGTCTTCAATCTCTCAAGCATGCCATGCCTCTCGACTTCTCGTAAGGAAAACCCAGAAATCTGGTCACCCGAAGCCTTGCCACGTGCCTCCACGCACCACAATTGTCTCTGGAAAATCTCCTATGCGCCACCACAGATTCCTGACTCCTAGATCGTCTTCTGGGCACATGCGTCGCCATGAAGGCCTTGTCATCTGCCGATCTAGGTAGCTCGCAAATTTGGCTCTCATCTGGCACCACATGCGCCTTCACATGCCATCCCAAGATTCTATTTCTCCTCCACGCGACGGTAGACCACCGACGCACCAGTCACACGTTGAAATTTGCGATGATGTCATCCATGACGTCATTTGATGACATCAACAAAAGCCACGTCAGCCACACAACTCGCCACGCCAGCAGTGTTACCTCATCAGTACCACGTCACCTAGCTGACCGTTAACTAGAATCGACCCGACCCAAACCACCCGAATCTGACCCATGAGCACTTACCGTTGACTTTGACCAAGATCTGTTGACTTTGACTTTCGTTGATTTTAACTTTTGCATTGACCTTTGACCAAAAGTCAAAATTTTCTAAAATGGCCTATCATGCTCAGTTTTTCGCGTAAATTCCAATTTTGGACTCCGTTTCTTCATTTGAAACTCTGAAATTGGTCAATTGGCATATTCTTCATTGTGGTTTCTTCAAAGGCATTCTTCAAGGCATCTCCAAGGAATCTTCTCATGTTTATCCAACCTCAAGCCTTCATCGAGCTTCCGCCTTAAGTTTGAGGGAAGGTGTTAGAGATATATTAGACATATTAACCCAATGTAATAGGCCAAAGCTCAGTCCTGCTTGTACTAGTAGTTTAGGGCTTAATCGTCTATATATACTCATGTTATGATTAATTGTAACACAGGTTATTGTACTACACTCTTATACAATAAAGTTATGGCCCTTAAGAAATTCCTTCGTAGATGTAGGCCGATAAGGTTGAACCACGTAACTCTCGTGTTCTCGGTTCTAATTCTATACTTCCCCTTCCACATCCACTCTAACATATACAACATGTATAACACATCGCGTTACTAATAATATATTTAATAGTAAGTAAGTATTCTTATCTGACCTGTATGTTGTAGCCCCAGTTTGATGAAGAAACCACATAGAAGTGAAGTTGGATTCATGACTTTATCCTCACATCTTACCTATGGGGGAGGAATGCCAAACCATTGGCAGTTTACATGATGATTATTTTAAAGGAGAAAGAAAGGGTGACATAATGGCACAACAATTAAAAAGAAAAAGAAATATAAAAAACCTATCAACTTGTTTCTACATTATATGAGTAAATATTTAATCTTGCATCCGGATTTCCTCATTTTTATAATGGGTGAGATTAGATGACACTAAAACTAATTGAAAATCAGTGCTACTACAAAGAAAACGTAGGATCTTTTTTTTTTTTTTTTTTTGACTGAAGAAGGTAGAAAACGTAGGATCTTATTGTGTGCACAATGAACACAACAATGTAAAAGCTATTTCAACTACATGCCAAAAATGGGTTTGCCATAAATGTGCGTGCACAGATATATGTGTGTAACTCAATTTTTTATTCCACCATCAATGTCGCACAAATAATGAAAAGAAACAAAGAAAATTGGTCCACCACCACAAATTGGTTCAAAGAGTGCTCCCACTTACTGCATTTATTTTTGGCGTAAATGCATTTTTAATCCCTATATTTTGTCATTTTTTCATTTTAGTCCCTACATTTTATTTTTTCCACTTTTAGTCCCTAAATCAATTAACGCGTTCCATTTTGGTCCTTTCTGTTAGCCCACTACTGGAATTTGCTTAGGTGGCAGTTGGAACTATTAAAATAATAATAAAAATGCCACATCACCAATGACACATCAACATATAAATTTAAAAAATTAATTTATTTTTTAACAAAATTAAAAAACATAAAAACAAAATTTAAAACATAAAAATACATCAGAAAATCAAACCAAGAACACAAATTCAAAATTAAACCCATTGAATCAAATGAAACCCAAGAACATCTGTCATCAGTCATCAGCTTACAACCCAGAAAATCATCTTCTCTCACTCTTCTTTCTTCTTTATTCTTTCTTGGGCTCTCTCTCTCGATTTTTTGGCAGTGGATTGGAGGGGCTGTGGATCAGTGATGGGTCTTGTGATTTGGGTGTAGTGGGTTAAGATTTTGGCCGGTGGGTTAAGATTTTGGTCAGTGGGTTGCAATTTGGGTTTCAATGGTGGTGGTTGGTCGATTTGGGTGGTAGTTGGGTTGGTGATTTTCGGTTTGCGATCTGGGTTTTGGTGTGTTGGTCTTGTGTTTCGGTGGTTGCGATCTAGGTTGGTGGTTTTCGGTTTGCTCGCCGTTTGCATGTATTTTGCTCGTCGTTTGCTCGTTGTTGGTTTGTCGTGGGTTTGCTTGCTGTGGGTCTGGGTTTGCTTGCCGTGGGTATGGGTTTTGTTTGTTGTGGGTTTGGGTTTTGATTGGTGGAGACCATGGGTTGTTTTTTCAGAAACTGCCAACCAAACCCAGAAACTGCCACCATGCCACCGCCACAAAACCCACCTCTACCATATCCAAACCCAGAAACTGTCACCACGCCACCGCCACACAACCCACCTCTACCATATGACCCACACATCCCAAAACTTCCACCACACGACCCACACGGCCTATAACCTCCACAACCCACCGATCTCCACCATGCCGACGCTGATCTGCAGGCCCTATAGAAACCCTAAACGCCGATCTCCACTACGGCAAAGGCCGATCTCCACACCCCAAATACCGATCTTCAAACAACCAAACCTTAAACACCAATCTCGACACCATCCGCTGATCTGTAATGAGAGAGAGAGAAGGAAGAGAGGGAAGAGAAATAATAAGAAAGTGGGTGATGGCTTGCAGTGGACTGTGACAGTGGGTCCGGCCATGGGTGGCTCTAGTGATGGTGTTCATGACCATGGGTTTCAGCCTTGAAGAGAATGGGTTTGAAGAGAAGAGAGAGCAACATGAGAGAGAGAGAGAGAGAGAGAGAGAGAGGAGATGAGAGAATGAAGAGAGAGAAAAAAAGTCACCACAATTCTGGGTTTTTTGTGTGTTTGATTCAAATTGATTTATTTTTATGTTTTAAATTTTGTTTTATGTGTTTTAATTTTGTTAAAATTAATAAATTAAAATTTTAAATTTATATGTTGGAGTGTCATGGTGATGTGGCATTTTAATTATTATTTTAATCCCTCCGGCTGCCACTTAAGCAAATTCCGGTAGTGGGCTAATGGAAAGGACCAAAATGGAACGATTTAATTGATTTAGGGACTAAAAGTGGAAAAAATAAAATGTAGGGACTAAAATGGAAAAAGGGCAAAATGTAGGGACTAAAAGTGCATTTATGCCTTTATTTTTTCATAGAAAATTTAGTTATTGGATAAACTTCTGCAAGGATGCATACCATAATAGCTTTCCATATATATATATATATATATATATATATATATATTTTTTTTTTTAATTAACGGAAACTCTGACGCTAAATTGTTGAACCAAAGAATGAACAAAAAGCTTTTATTTAAAACTTGATTCTTTGAATTATAAGGGGTAAAGGAATTTGAGTAATATTGTTTGTAGTTTTTTAAAATACATGTTGAAGGGGTAAGAAATCGCGCAACATTGGGCCTGACGGATTCGGACTCATGGGCCAATATTAAGCTTGGGCCCAGGGCTTAGCATCACTTGAAATACTTGGTGTACACGTTTGGAATCCGAGGGAATCCTAGGGAAATCAGGATGTTCGCACAAGGATAATTCTAAAAGATCCGCCTTAATGAAAAAACCCACTCGACAAGGAAATATTTGTCCATCATGTTTGGGATTGTTAGAGGAAGAGTCCCATAAGGAAAAGACTTCTAGTCCAAGGAAGAGAAGCCGCCTTTCTTCTATTATAAAAGCTTCAATACCCTCGCAAATCAAGGTACGCATAATTTACCCTCTCTAGCACTCTAGAGTTGAGAACAGTTCTAATTTGACCATCGGAGGGCATTTGGTTGACACCACACCGGTGCTCACGATGAGATCACTTTTTCTTCTTGCAGGTTGTTAGCTGGAGCGAGCGTGGATTGTGTTGCTCACTGGTGATATTACGGCATCATCAGTTGGCGCCGTCTGTGGGAAGACGCGAAAAGTTTAAGCCAGATCATCGCCTCCCGGACATAAGAGTCGCATGGTACTCACTCGCTCGATGGCTACCACCAACAACGCTCAAGAAGACGAACCACCGAGATCTACTGCATTAGAAAGGCAGGTCCAGACACTCATGACAGCAGTAGAACGACTCACAAAGCAGAACCACAATCTGGAGGAGCAACTACGACAAAGGTATGTAGGACCCAACCTTCAGGAGCAAAACCAGGAAGGTAACAGTGCCGAGCGAAGGGAGCAGGAGAAGCCTGAAGGCAGCAATGCCCCAAGCCGACCAGAGCGGCAAAACGTGAGCCTTCCGTCTCTCATGGATTTTGCCCCCCCGCCTATCGTCGCCGAGATGTAGGCGATGAAGGAGCAGATGGAGGTCATGATGAACGCCCTCAAGAAGCGAGTATCTTCTGATCCCGATGATTTAGTGAACAGGACCGACTCACCATTCATCGCGTCCGTCAACTCATTCCCCCTGCCACAAAAGTTCCGGATGCCGCAGATCGAAAGTTACGACGGGGTCAAGGATCCACTCGATCATCTAGAGACCTTCAAGACCCTGATGCACCTTCAGGGCGTACTGGACGAGATCATGTGTAGGGCGTTCCCGACCACGCTGAAGGGGCCTGCGAGGGTCTGGTTCAGTAGGTTGACACCAAACTCCATCAATACTTTCAAGGAGTTGAGCGTCCTGTTCACCTCACACTTTATAGGCGGACATCGATACAAAAAGTCCACCGCTTGCTTAATGAACATCAAGCAGCGAGAAGACGAGACGCTACGAGCCTACATAACTCGTTTCAACAAAGAAGCCCTTTCGATTGACGAAGCTGACGATAAAATACTCGTAGCCGCGTTCACTAGCGGGCTACGGAAGGGTAAGTTCTTGTTTTCCTTATACAAGAATGACCCAAAAACCATGACGGACGTCCTTTACAGGGCTACCAAGTATATGAATGCAGAAGATGCGCTGCTGGCCCGCGAGGAAAGGCCTAAGAAGAGGGAAAGGCAGGAAGACACAAGACAAGACAGGGGGCGAAAGGTCGCTAAAATCGGGGATCGACGTGATGAAAAGCGCTCCAGACCACCCACTGGAAGCTTCACCAATTTCACCCCGTTAACCGCCCCAATCGACCAAGTATTTATGCAAATCAAAGATGAAGGAGCATTGACTTTCCCTGGAAAGTTGAAGGGAGACCCCAACAAAAGACCGAGAGACAAGTATTGCCGCTTTCACCGGGACCACGGTCACGACACAGCTAACTGCTATGACCTGAAGCAGCAGATTGAGGCCCTAATCAGGCAGGGGAAACTACAGAGGTTCGTCAGCAGGGAAAGAACCGATACGTCGGAAGAACAGGCTCCACGAAGGGAGAACGACCGCCCTAGACCACCCATAGGAGACATACGAATGATCGTAGGGGGCACAACTGCAGTCGGATCTTCCAAGAAAGCCCACAAAACCTACCTCAGGATGGTCCATAGCGTCCAACTCACAGGATCAATACCAAAGATGCCGCAGATAGATAACCCCGTCATAAAATTTTCAGAGGATGACGCTCGGAGACTTCACCATCCTTATGACGACGCGCTAGTAGTCAGCCTACAGATTGGGGATTATAATATGCACCGGATCCTCGTTGACAACGGCAGCTCAGCAGACATCCTGTACTATCCAGCATTCCAGCAGATGAGGATTGACAAGGAATGATTGTCCCCAACGAACGCCCCACTCGTAGGATTTGGGGGTACGAAGGTCTTCCCTTTGGGCGCAATAACGCTAGCTGTGACGGCAGGTGACTATCCTCAGCAGATCACCAAGGAGATAACGTTCCTCGTAGTCGACTGCTCGTCCGCTTACAACGCCATCCTCGGGCGACCCATTCTCAATTCCTGGAAGGCGGTAACCTCAACATACCACCTAATGATCAAATTCCCGACGGAATATGGGGTAGGAGAATTGCAGGGGAATCAAGTAGCAGCATGAGAATGCTATATCGCCATGTTAGAGATGGAGGATTAGCAGCAGACAATGTGCATCGGGAAACAGCGAGCATTAGCAGAGCCAGTTGAGGAGCTAGAAGAAGTAAGACTTGACGACACATGGCTTGAACGAACAACTAAGATTGGCACACTAGCCAGTTGGCCCATACGCCAGATGATCACAACTTTCCTAAGAAATAACCAAGACGTTTTCGCCTGGAATCATGAAGACATGCCGGGAATTGACCTATCGGTCATGGTCCACAAGTTGAATGTGTCGCCCTCCTTCCCTCTAGTCCGGCAAAAGAAACGAGTCTTCGCTCGGGAGCGAGATAGGGCCATAGCCGAGGAAGTTCGGAAGTTACTGGAGGCAGGTTTCATCCGGGAAGTATATTATCCCGACTGGCTGGCGAATGTAGTTATGGTTAAAAAAGCCAACGGAAGCTGGAGAATGTGCGTAGATTTCACAGACCTCAACAAGGCTTGTCCCAAAGACAGCTACTCGCTCCCACGGATAGATACCCTTGTGGATTCGACTGCAAGACACCAGCTCCTCAGCTTCATGGACTCTTTCTCTGGCTACAACCAAATCAGGATGGACAAATCTGATCAGGAGAAGACCTCTTTCGTCACAAGCCAGGGATTATTCTGCTACAAGGTAATGCCTTTTGGACTCAAAAATGCTGGAGCAACATACCAAAGGCTAATGAACAAGATGTTTGCACATCAGATTGGTAGGAACGTTCAGGTTTATGTTGACGACATGTTGGTTAAAAGCGTGCACGAAGAAGATCACCTAGACGACCTCAGAGAAACATTCGACACGCTTCGATCGTTCAACATGAAGCTGAATCCGAACAAGTGTGCGTTCGGAGTAACTGCGGGAAAATTCTTGGGTTACATGGTATCCCAAAGAGGAATAGAGGTCAACCCGGAGAAGGTACGGGCGATAATGGAGTTGGAACCACCAAGGACGGTCAAGGAGGTCCAAAGTTTAAATGGGAAGATCGCAGCACTAAACAGGTTCGTCTCAAGGGCGACGGATAGGTGTTTGCCATTCTTCCGAACTCTGAGAAAGTCATTTGAGTGGACGGATGAATGCCAAACGGCTTTCAACGACTTAAAGACGTATCTATCGTCTCCACCGCTGCTCAGTCCGTCCATACACGGAGAGGAACTCTACCTTTATTTGGCAGTCTCGAGTGCCGCAGTAAGCGCAGCCTTGGTAAGGGAGGAGGACGGGATACAGAAACCCGTCTACTTTACCAGCCGTGCGCTCCGTGGAGCAGAAGAGAGGTACCCTCAGTTGGAGGAGTTGGCTTTCGCGTTAGTAATTGCTGCACGGAGACTTAAGCCATACTTCCAAGCGCATACAATCATTGTCTTAACGGACAAGCCGTTGAGAAAAGCCATGCATAGCCCAGAAGCAGCAGGAAGGATGGCTTTGTGGGCAATAGAGCTAAGCGAATTCGACATCCAGTATCGCCCACGGACGGCCATAAAAGGACAGACAGTAGCTGACTTCATCGTTGAGTTCACACTCGGGGGGGACCAGTTGGTAGAAGAGAAGGAACAGTGGAGTATCCATACAGATGGATCCTCAAACAGACGAGCCGGAGTAGTGATTAAAACTCCGCAGGGGGACACGATACAGTGCATGATCCGACTGGATTTCCCAACAACCAACAACGAGGCAGAGTATGTAGCCCTAGTCGTGGGGCTAGACCTTGCGAGGGCCGCGGGTGCAAAAAGCATAATTGTCCACTACGATTCACAAGTGGTAACAAGTCAGATCAATGGCAACTACGAGTGCAAGAACGATAGAATGAAGAGATATCTGGAAGAAGTGACGAATCAACAGCCTCGAAGTCGAATTCATTCAGGTCCCAAGAGAAGAGAACGAATGGGCTGACCAACTAGCAAAAGCTGCATCAGCCGAATTCATGCTGGTTCCTGAACAGGTATTATCATTTGTCCAAATATCTTCACTTATCGATGACGGGACAAATATGCAGGTGGTGAACTCTGAATATAACTGGACCACGCCATTGATCTCCTACCTAAGGGTCGGGGTGTTACCAGAGGAAAAGGGCGCCGCAAGGAAGCTGAAGGTCCAAGCGTCACGGTTCGTGCTGATGAAGGATGTCCTATATAAAAGGGGCTTCTCTCGACTGTACCTAAGGTGTTTATGCCAAGAAGAAGCAGACTATGTGATGAAAGAAGTACACGAGGGTATCTGCGGAAACCACTCAGGCGCACGATCACTGGTACACAAATTGATCCGAGCAGGATACTACTGGCCTACAATGATGAAGGATGCACAAGCTTATGTCCAATCTTGCGACAAATGCCAGAGATTCAGCAATTTCATAAGGCAGCTGTCCGAAGAGCTGACACCTATGACAGCTCCCTGGCCGTTCGCACAATGGGGACTTGATATTATGGGTCCGTTTCCGACGGCTATCCGGCAGCTGATATTCTTGGTCGTTGGCATAGACTACTTCACTAAATGGGTCGAGGCAGAAGCTTTAGCCACCATCACGGAGAAAAACATCCGAAGTTTTGTCTGGAGAAATATCATATGCAGGTACGGGATGCCCAAGGTACTGGTCTCTGACAACGGAGAGCAGTTCGACAACAGCATGTTCAGAGACTTCTGCGCTGAGCTAGGGATCAAGAATCACTACTCGTCACCCACACACCCACAGGCAAACGGGCAAGTTGAGGTCACGAACAGGTCCCTGCTCAAAATAATCAAGACCCGTCTTGAGGGGGCAAAGGGTATCTGGCCAGACGAACTACCAAGCGTCCTATGGGCATACCGGACCACAGCGAGAACACCTACAGGAGAAACCCCATTCCGACTCGCATATGGAACCGAAGCTGTCATTCCCACAAAAGTGGGGCTCACGAGTTATCGGGTGGAGAGCTACGACGAGAATATGAACAACGTGGGTATGCGCCTCCAGCTTGATCTACTGGACGAAGTCAGGGCAACAACAGAACAGAGGTTGGCGCGCTATCAGGATCTCATGGCGAAACACTACAACAACAAAGTGAGGCACAGGGACTTCCAGGTCGGGGACCTCGTACTACGGAGAGTAATGGGTGCCGCCACAGATCCTTCACAAGGAAAACTCAGCCCCAACTGGGAAGGACCCTACAGGATCGCGTCATGGCAAAGGAAGGGAACCTACCACCTCGAGACGATGGACGGACGAAAGCTACAACACCCTTGGAACACGGAGCATCTTCAGAAATACTACCAGTAGAGGAAAATATTGGGAACCGGCAATTTCCAAATTTATTTTATTCTATTCTTTTAGCTACAATTTACTAGTTTTTCCTTTTTACTTTTGCTACAATCTTTTTGTGCCTTTTTAAGCCCAAGGGGGCAGGTACTTTTTCTACAAACGCATTTTCTTTAAAGAAGAATATTCAGACAAAGTTTTGATTTTTTTCACATGGATATTACACAGGCCAGGTCCACAAAGTGGACGGATCATTAAGGGGATGAAAAATGTCCACAAAGTGGACGGATCACTATTAGCGTGAAAGAACTGTCCACAAAGTGGACGGATCAACAAAATGGTGAACCAATTTACATGTCCACAAAGTGGACGGATCACCAATAATGTGAAATAACTGTCCACAAAGTGGACGGATCACCAAAACGGTGAACTTATTTACATTATCCACAAAGTGGACGGATCACCAACAGCGTGAAAGAACTATCCACAAAGTGGACGGATCAACAAAACGGTGAACAAATTTACGTCCACAAAGTGGACGGATCACCTAAACGGTGAACTAATTTACATTCTCCACAAAGTGGACGGATCACCAACAGTGTGAAAGAACTGTCCAAAAAGTGGACGGATCACCTAAACGGTGGAATAATTTACATTCTCCACAAAGTGGACGAATCACCAACAGTGTGAAAGAACTGTCCACAAAGTGGACGGATCACCTAAACGGTGGAATTATTTACAAATCCACAGAATGAACGGATCAATTTAACAATGAAATAACTGCCATAAAGTGGACGAATCACCGTGATGATTAAAGAACTGCCCATAAAGTGGACGGATCACCATGATGATAGAAATAGCTGTCCACAAGGTGGACGGATAACCTAAACGACAAACTAATCTACGAAGTCCACGCAGTGGACGGATCGCCCAAAAGATGAATATGTTCACAAAATGGACGAGTCACCCAAAGGGTGAGAAAGTTTACAAGTCCACATAAGCAGACGGACCCCCTAAAAAATGAGTTTACATCCACAAAGTGGACGAATCCCCATAGTGCAAGACTGATTATACGTCGCTCCCAAAAAAGGACGGATAGGGGAGAACCCTTATGAGGATAAATGCTCAACTGTCAACAAAGTTATGCATAGACAGATGTTTATGCTCCAAAAATCATTATTCACTATAAAGGCTGATATAAAGCAGAAATAAAATTTAAAGTAGACGGTGACGGATAAAACCAACAGAGTATAATTGTTTAATACACAAAAGAAGGAACAAAACCGTCCTCAAATACCAAAAACATTACAAAAGGTCAACAATCTACATTTTTTGGGTCGACGTCCGGGACATTCTTCGGCAGGGTTGATTCCCCGTCACCTTGAATTGTTTCATCTCCAAAAAGGTCCTCCGTATTTTCAAAAGCGACGGGAAGAGCAGAAGTCTGGCCTTGATCGTCAACTTTGATCATTGACACATCCAGATTAGGATAGACCTTCTTAATCTGACGGAGCGAGTCATCAAAGCCTTGAAGAAAAGAGTCCGCCAGCTCGCTCATTAAGGAGTCAGAATTACGATACTCCTGAACGGTTACTTCTTTAGCATGATGGACCCTTTCCTTCAATTCTTTGATTTCCTTTTCCTTCATCTCCAGGGCCGTCGATGCCTCATCCGTCTTTTGCTCTAGCTCCTTCCTTGCTTTCTCCGAGAGGTCCAGCTTCTTCTCCATAGTGGACTTCCACTTGTGAAGTTGACCAAGCTTTTCCTCCGTCTGCTCAGCCTTTAGACGCACCTGGTCCAAAGTGGCCTCACGGTTGAGACACCGATCCATTAAGCCCTTCATCATGACCAAGGACTAAAAGAAAAAGAGAGCCCGTATCATGATCTGTGCTAAACAAAGACATAGATGGAAACAAACCAGGGTTGACGGTCATAAATTACCTGAGCAACAGCGAAGAGACCCGTCTCTCCCATCGCCTCCGTCGAGTGATTTCCCAGATCCTCGTAGTCCTCCGTCGTAATAATAGAAGAAAGCTTCTCCAAAGCAAACTTAGAGTCATCACGGAGGAGAGGAGGAGGTTTCTCTTGGTTTGTGGCCGGAGCTTTCATCAAACCCTTTCCAGTCCCGTGCTTAGCTGGGGTGACGGCACGACGGGTTCAAGAGAGACCTTTTGCTGTTTCAACGGACGGTCTGATTTTGTTGACGGCTTCCTTTTCGAAGATGGAGCCGTCCCCTTGGGAACCACCTCGCCAGATTCCTTTTTCTTCGCGGCTTGAGATTTGATCAATGCCCTCCTTTTTGCGTCGTCCATCTCTACAAAATATGACGGATGAAGTTATTTACATGCCGATTAAATAAACTGTTTAAGTAAAACATTGACTGGCTTACGTCTATGAACCCTTTCGTCATATCTAATGGCCTCTTGGGTAGGCTCAGGACCGTCACAATACCAATGTATTGTTTTTGGGTTCACTAACTTGGCCCAGGTCCTTTCTTCCGGCTTAGTCTTTTGGAAAATCTTTTCAAGGAAACTAAATTCCTCAAGACTAACTTGTGGGCGTCGTCTACCTACAGAGAAATAGACGGTTATAAAAATTATAATGGACGGTATGAAAAGGATTACAAAATTCGGACGGGTGCATACGTGAAGGGTGTATCACTCCCCAAGTTATGTCAACAGGCATGTACTCTGTCTCCCCTGGACGATTCATCCACGTGTTACCCTCTATAAAAAAGTAACGACTCTTCCAGTCTCTATTTGAGTCGGGAGTCTCAAAGATGACCTTCAACAGAGGGCTTCTACTAGCGAAACTGTACATCCCCCTTGATCTATCGATCTCATCTGGACGGTAGCAATGAAGGAATTCATGCACCGTCAACCTCCTACGTCCGTCCGACATTGCTCCATAGAGGATTTTCATCGCTATGAAGACCTTCCAGGCGTTTGGAGATATCTGGGTGACGGACAGTCCCAGATAATATAAGAGTTCTCTATGAAGTGTACTTAGCGGAAACCGAAGTCCTGCCTTCAGCATTTGCTCGTACACTCCGACACCTTCTACGCCTTCGTAGTAACACTTCTCCGACACATATGATAGACGGATGGAAATGTTGTCTGGAATTTGGAAGTTGGTCCTAAAAGTGCTGAAGTGTCTCTTCTTGATGATGGATCTGAATCTATGCACCGTCCACTCTGGTAGCATGATGAACTCCCTAAGTCCATCAGCACCGACGACGGGTCCCAGTGCTTGATCCCCGTCGTCATTAGAAGAACTTTCTTCTTCAACCATCTCCATATCCTCATCTGCTGAGGATGAAGAAGAGGCAGACAGACTCCTATCTTCGCCGGGACTCTCTTGGTCTTTATGACCGGACGGGTATACCTCCTCGTATTCCGTCCCGTCACGAACCACTGACTGGTTACTTGACGCACTAGGCATTTCCTACAAATTGACAATAAAACCGAAGACTGACGGGTCTAAAATTATTGACGGGTGTGTAGGTCTAACAAAAATGTAGATACAAAATGTAACTTAAAAAAATGATGATGAAAAATGAGAATGAAGTACTTACCACACTGTGTAAAGAGTAGTTGACGGTTGAAATAACCGACGGGTATAGATTCTCAACGGAATGCTCTGACAAGGCTGACGACTTCGCTCTGACAACGATTTCTTGTTGAAACTGTTAGAAATGAAGGGAGAGAGGTGCGCTATATATATATGAGAGATGCACGGAAGACGAAGCGACGCTTCGATCCGATACACCATCCAATCCAAGAATGACATGTGGCATGCTTCATTAATGTGACAACCTGGCAGCACGCATCCACGAATCGTACCCTTTGAGGAGCCGTCAACTTCATGAATCTTCATCCGTCAATATGTTCCATCTGGAAACGTCAAAATTTTCAACCGTCACCATTAGCAATCCTTGATCGTCATCCCCAATTACATTTAACTGTCACCCTAATGATCCGACCACTTAAAAACATGACGGACCATAGGGTGAAGGGGGCAACTGAAGGGGTAAGAAATCGCGCAACATTAGGCCTGACGGATTCGGACTCATGGGCCAATATTAAACGTGGGCCCAGGGCTTAGCATCACTTGAAATACTTGGTGTACACGTTTGGAATTCGAGGGAATCCTAGGGAAATCAGGATGTTCGCACAAGGATAATTCTAGAAGATCCGCCTTAATGAAAAAACCCACTCGACAAGGAAATATTTGTCCATCACGTTTGGGATTGTTAGAGGAAGAGTCCCATAAGGAAAAGACTTCTAGTCCAAGGAAGAGAAGCCGACTTTCTTCTACTATAAAAGTTTCAATACCCTCGCAAATTAAGGTACACATAATTTACCCTCTCTAGCACTCTAGAGTTGAGAACAGTTCTAATTTGACTGTTGGAGGGTATTTGGTCGACACCACACCGGTGCCCACGGCGAGATCACTTTTTCTTCTTGCAGGTTGTTAGCTGGAGCGAGCGTGGATTGTGTTGCTCACTGGTGATATTACGGCATCATCACGTGTAAATGAAAAAATGTACAAAAAAAAATATGTAATGTTGTTTAAAAACTAAAAATGAGTAAGAGTGATTGATAGGTAAGTTCAAACACACTTTTGAACATTTTCAACAATATTACACATATTTTCACATACTTTTTATCCACACGTATATAAAAAACACTCAAACAACATTACTCAAACTCTTATACTAAACACTTCCTTGCCATCTCTACCAAACGGACCTAACACTTTACAAGAACTATTATTGCACCGACTTTACAAGCGCTATTATTGCACCAATACACACATGGCACTCTGCTAAACACTTCCTTGCCATCTCTACCAAATGGACCTAACACTTTACAAGAACTATTACTGCACCAATACACACTAAGACTTTAGAAGCGCTATAATTGCACCGGCACTATTACATACACTCCACTCACCAAATCCACATTCACACCTACTGACACTGTAGCTCTTCTTTGTTGACTTTGCTTCACTTCTCTCTAATTTACTTCACCCAACAGACTTTGTATTCTTCACTTCACCTGCTGCACTTCACGTCACACGCTACTTGAGAAAATTGCCAAACAGTTTATTTTTGGGAAAAAATTAGGCGCGTGGCATGCGTTCAAAATTATTTAGTAAGTTGGACTCTTTTTGAAAGTTGAGTTTGGCAAACTTGACTTTGGATTGGAAAACGAATACTATAGTGGCATTTTTTTTAGTGGCGTTTTATATAAACGCTGCTATAGGAACTAAAAAAACGCCACTATAGTGTTCGTTTTCCAGCCCAAAGTCGAGTTTGGTCAAAAAGAGTCCAACTTACTAAATAACTTTGAACGCATGCCACGCGCCTAATTTTTTCCCAGAAATAGACTGTTAGGCAATTTTTGCCCACGCTACTTCAAACGTCTCACTTGATGTTTCTATGACACACACTCACTTCACAAGTCTCTCACACTTGCTACATTACCTTTTTTTTTTTCACTTCAGCCATCACTACATCTATTTATACTAGCTTTTAGCTTCTTTCTTTTATTGACAATAAAATAATGACTTTCTCAAATCTTCCAGACAATTTGAAAAAGTGTGGCTGAACTTAAACTGAGCTCTAGAGAATTCGAGAGAGAGACAAATTGAGATATACTTTAGATATTTCTAGAGAAAGAGAAAGAGGCCATGCTTGTTGTTTAACACACACACCTCTATATATATAAATATATAAATATATATATATATATATATATAAAGTTGTTATTTGGTGTAAATTTTTATCATTTTTATGTAATATTATTTAAAAATTAAAAATAAATTATTGGCATAAATGCTCTTTTCGTCCCTACATTTTGGGATCGTTTCTATTTTGGTCCTTATATTTTCATTTTACCACTTTTAGTCCCTAAACCAATTAACACGTGTCATATCAGTCCTTGCCATCAGCTAACTAACAGAAAAAATTGACGTAGCTGACGGCACTATTAAAATAATAATAAGAAAAATTATTTTGGCATTAAAAAATGCTACATCAACATTTAAATTAATTTTAATTAAATAAAAAAATTAAAAACAAAAAATTACATGAAGTGAGATCTAAGAACATGAGAACATAAGAACTTGTTCTTCAATGTTCTTCTTAAATCAAGAAATAAACCCAGCAATGACATCAAATCCAGAATCAAAGAACAAACCCAGAATAAAAGAACATGAACATCAAAGAACATGAACATCAAACCTACAGGAGAAAAAAAAAAACATGAACATCGCCAAATCAAAGAGCATGAACAAAAGCAAACACAGGAAAATGAAGATTGACACAAACCCAAGAAGAACATAGAAATCAAAACCCAAGCACGAGAAGTCAACTTAGAGAAAATCAAAAACCTAAAGTACAAAAACCACAATCCAAACCTACAGAAAATTAAATAGCAAAAATGAGTCCACAAACCCCAGATCTATGAAACTGAACTACATAAAATCAAAGAGCAAAAATGGGTCCACAAACCCCAAATCTAGGGGATCACGAAGGGATTGGACTGTGGCAACCAGTTACAGATTTAAGAAGGGATTGGACCATAGATGGAGTTGTTGGAGAGATATAGGGTTTGAAGGCTCTGGCAATACTTCAGACTCTCCGGAACCTCGCCGGAAAGTTGCATCGTCAGAAGCTAAAGGTTGATGAGCTGGTTCTTCTTCTCGTTCCAGCACATAACTCCTTGGAGCTTGCAGATTGAAGCGACGGACGAGTTCGTGAAGGTCCATGAACTCAATTTGTTGGCCGGGTCGGAGAGAGAGTTCTTCACGCCTTGCAAGCACATCACATCGTCTTCAATGGAATTGCTTAGAGAAAAGCGGAAGATTAAAGCTAATGAGAGAATCAGAAAAATCTTCATAGTGTTTTAGAGCCAGCATTTTGATGTTGATTTTTATGTCTTGTTTTTGTTGTTTTTAGTTTGGATTTTTGAGAGTGAGGTGGGTTTGTTGGGTTCAGAGATGGGTTTTTTTGAGTTTGAGATTTTTTTGTCTGGATTGGTTGTGTTGTATTTTTTGGATTGATTTGGTACTTTGGTGCTTTGGGATTTGATGATTTTGCTAGGTTTGAGAAAATGGTAATTTTGAGATTTTTTAATTTTTGGATTTCAATTTATGGGTTTGTGTTCTTAGATCTAAATTTGTTCTTGCTTAATCTTGTGTTTGTTTTCTAAGGAAAAAAAAAAAGTCAAATAAAGGAAAATTTTCTTCTTGTTCTTAAATCTAGATTTTTGTTCTTATTGTTCTTGTTCAAGGCACTCTTAAATCTCAATTCATGTTATTTTTTGGTTTTAATTTTTTTTATTTAGTTAAAATTAATTTTTAACTTAAATGTTGATGTGGCATTTTTTAATGCCAAAATAATTTTTTTCATTATTATTTTAATAGTGTCGTCAGCTACGTCAACTTTTTCTGTTAGTTGGCTGACGGCAAGAACTGATATGACATGTGCTAATTGATTAGGAACTAAAAGTGATAAAATAAAAATGTAAGGACCAAAATAAAAATGACCCCAAAATATAGAGACGAAAGGAACATTTACGCCTAAATTATTTAACAATTCTATCAAACGGAGTTAAGACTTTACAAGGGTGACTAAAGAGATGAATGAAAGTCTAAACAAGAACTTCACCAGGGAGAAGGTTGCCACCGCCCTCAAACAGATGCATCCCACAAAAGCACCTGGCCCGGACGGTATGTCTGCCATCTTTTATCAAAAATATTGGAATATAGTGGGTTGTAGCATTACTAATATAGTTTTGAATGTTCTTAATGGTGATATGTCTATGGCTAGCCTTAATAGACCCAATATTGCTCTCATCCCAAAGATTAATAATTCCAAAAAGATGGCTGATTTTCGGCCCATAAGCTTGTGCAATGTTGTTTACAAGCTCATATCAAAAACCATTGCAAATAGATTTAAGGCCCTACTTCCTCATATTATTTTTGAAAATCAAAATGCTTTCACCTCTGACAGGCTTATTACTGACAATATGCTTGTGGCATTTGAGTTAATGCACTTTCTAAACCACAAAAATGCAGGCAAGGAAGGCTACATGGCCGCCAAACTTGATATGAGTAAGGCGTTTAACAGAGTTGAGTGGTGCTTTATTAAGGTAGATATGGAGAAATTAGGCTTCAGTTCCAAGTGGATGGATCTTGTTATGAGGTGTATCACCTCGGTATCTTATTCTGTTGTAATAAATGGTGTTGCTTGTGGGAACATTAATCCTTCCTGTGGGCTTAGGCAAGGGGATCCTCTCTCCCCAACTCTCTTCCTTATTTGTACTGAAGGGCTTTCTGCTCTTATTCACGAGGCAGCCCGAAACCATAGTTGGACAGGCATTTCTATATGTAGGGATTGCCCAATAGTCACTCACTTGTTATTTGCGGATGATAGCATTCTCTTCTGCAAAGCTAGTGCTGAGGAATGTCGAGTATTGAAGCAAATCCTCCAGAACTATGAGGAAGCCTCGGGTCAGAAAATTAATACCGAGAAATCCTCCATTTTCTTTAGCCCCAGTACATCTCAAGAAGTCAAGGATGAGATTTTTGCTACTCTTGGCCCTATGCAGGATTCTAGACACACGAGATACTTAGGCCTCCCATCTTTCATTGGTAGATCGAAGAAACAAATCTTCTCTATTCTCAAAGAGAGGATTGGACAAAAGTTAGCCGGGTGGAAGGATAAACTTCTCTCTATGGGGGGTAAAGAAATCCTTATAAAAGCAGTTGCTTAAGCAATTCCCACGTACACTATGGGGTGCTTCCTTCTTCCCCAAAGCCTATGTGAAGAAATTGAGAGTATGATGAGAAGTTTCTGGTGGGGCCAAAGGTAGCAAGAAGCAAAGATGTGTTGGGTGAGCTGGAAAACAATGTGTAAACAGAAAGCAAGCGGTGGAATGGGGTTCAAGAATCTACAAGCTTTTAACAAAGCAATGCTTGCTAAGCAGTTATGGCGAATTTTGCAAAACCCAAGCTCTCTTGTGGCTAGGATTCTCAAATCAAGATATTTCCCTTCTGGAGACATCCTAAATGCTAAGCTTGGTAACTCCCCATCATACTCCTGGAGAAGCATACATAGCAGCCTTGACATTATTAAAGAGAGAACTCGTTGGAGAGTGGGCAACGGGAAACTAATTCACATATGGGATGACAAATGGCTGCCAACCCTGTCCACCTACAAAGTCATTTCCCCCCCCCCCCCAAATGTTATTCCCCAATTCCCAATGGTCTCATCTCTCATAAACCCAATAACAAAATGGTAAAATGTGGATTTGGTTAGGGCAACCTTTCTCCCGTTCGAAGCAGAAACAATCTTGAAGATTCCTCTAAGCCGCACCCTTCCAGAAGACAAAATAATCTAGATTGGAAATAGGCGTGGAGAATTCTCAGTCAAAAGTGCCTATCATGTAGCTCACAGTCTGATGGGGGCAAATGATCAAGGTGAAAGTTCTAATGGGGATCCTTGTAAGCCCTTGTGGAAGCGGCTTTGGCATCTCCACTTGCCAGCAAAAATCAAGGTTTTTGCTTGGAGAGCTTGTGTCAATGGTCTCCCTATGATGGAAGCCATTTTTAGAAGATGGATTTCTCAAAATATGGCCTGCCCTGTTTGTGGAAATGATGCTGCATCTGTTGATCATGCTCTTCTTACATGTGATTTCTCATCCTTGGTTTGGGACTTTTGGCTTGAAAATCCTCTTCACACCCAAGGATTTAAAAATTCCTTCCTAGACTCGGCTCTATCTGTCCTCTCTCACTCAACTCTTCAAGATTTGGAGCTCTTCTTTGCCACGGCTTGGGCCATATGGTCTAACAGAAATAGTATAGTGCATAAGGATGGTGGTCTTTCCCCTCTCCAAGTTTGGCATAGAGCAAGAAGTGCTGTGGAAGAATTTACATGCTCTACTAGTTGGGATTTTGGCTTAGTAAGGCCTGCCTCATCTAGATGGAGCCCACCCCCTCCTGGAGTTTTTAAAGTAAATGTTGATGGTGCTTCTTCAGAACAAGAAGGTTCTTCCAGTGTGGGTGTTGTTATTAGAGACTTCAATGGTCAAGTAGTGGCTGCTTTGTGCTTGCCGCTTCAGTCTTATTTTTCTACAGAGCTTTCGGAAGTTTTTGCTTTGGAGCAAGGTGTCCTTTTTGCTCAAGAGCTTCAGCTGCCTCGGATTATTGTTGAATTTGATGCTCTGGCAGTTATTCAAGCAGTTAATGATAAAGCTACAGGGAGCATATTTGGCCACCTTATTCAGGAACACCCTTTCTAAATAACTGTAATATGCTAAGAATTTCGTTAGTTGCCCAGTTACGAAAGAATATATAATACTAGCATCTCGAGATCCAATTAAAAATCGAGATTTTAAGACTCGTTTTTGTGGTTTTTCATATGATGACGTGGCCAAAGTTTTCCACTTGGATAGCGAGTTTATAAAACTCGCTTTCCAAAATCGAGTTTTATAAACTCGGTTTCTATTTAACGTTTTTTTCTTCTAAAACCGAGTTTCAGTTACCACTTAAAACAAACTATAGTCTCAGACCCTTTCAAAATCTCTCAATCTCAGACACTACGCTCTCTCAAACTCATCCCCTCATTGTGAAAATTTCAAAATCAACTCACTCTCAGATACTCCGCTCTCTCAAACTCACCGTGCCGAAGGTGCTGCTCCCATTGACACTTAGCCACTCAAACTCAATGCTGCTCCCATTGACAGTCAACCACTCAAACTCAGTACTGCTCCCATTGACCCACCGTGCGCCGAAGGTACTCTTTCTTTCTCCAACTCCAATCTTAGGTTTTGGAATTTCATGATGTTACCTATTTCGTTTTTCAATTTCGGATCTTTCTGGGTTTCGGTGGTTCATGTCATTTCAGTGAATGCATGTATATTATTCAGTTTGGTTGTTTGGAAAATTAATTTTTTTTAACTAATTGAGCATTTGAATTGTTGGATAGTGTAAAAAGTGTTAATATCTGGATTACATTGATATTTAATCTAGTTTGTTTGGGTTTCATTTGATTTGTTTACGGGTTTTGTTTGATTTGTTTGTGTATCTTGTTTCATGGTATTTTCACTGATTTGTTTTGGGTTTGTTTTAATTTTCTGTATGTATTTTCGTTTGTGGGTTTGTAATGCAAATTATGGGTTTGATGAAATGCTTCTATGAACAGTGTATGAGTTGTGAAGTAATAAGTGAGAGAATATTCATTTGAAAAAAATGAGAACTTACACCAGAACATCTGTATTTGAGCGTGGACATGGTTTTGGGGTTGTGCCACATTTGGTTCAGCCATGGGAATAAGGAATGAGTCATTGTTTGGTTTCCATAGATTGATAGATTGGGTTTGAAAAAAAAAATAATAATTTTGGGTTGCGTTGAGTTTGAGGTTAATAGTTTTTTGAAACCATCTGATCCAATCATCCATCCAAATATATATATATATATATATATAATTATTTTATTACAATTATCTCACTATAGTTTATTCAATAAATAAACTAGGTAGTGAATGGTGTGAAGATTAAAGATTGAAGAATACTGAAGCTTTTGGGGGTGGACTATGAATCTTCCACTAACCTTTTGATTTTGTGGGGATGACTTTTTTCTTGTGTCTCGCTTTAGCTTTTACGCTTTGAGTTTCTTATAGTTTGGCATAGATTAACAATTATGTCTTTCTTATCATAATTCACACAAAGAGATTTTCAACTCACTATAGC
Organism: Quercus lobata; assembly: GCF_001633185.2. Taxonomy (NCBI): domain Eukaryota; kingdom Viridiplantae; phylum Streptophyta; class Magnoliopsida; order Fagales; family Fagaceae; genus Quercus; species Quercus lobata. Next base: position 41,876,407 of record NC_044912.1, on the reverse strand, counting down.
TATGCTGGTTAAGCACTTATAACCCCACTCTTTTTTATGGGGGCTAAGAACCAAGAACAAAAAGACTTGCAACAAACTAAATCTGGTTAACCACTTATCCCTGCTTGATGCTAATAAAATAGTAATTCTGGAATCATATGATGACAGTTCTGCTATGAAGTCTCAAATGTTGACAAATGGTCTCCAATGAGATGGCTCAAGCTCAGTAAACAGAAAATGAAAGATTGATTTTTTCCCCATGTTTGGTAGAATGGAGTAGTTGAAATTAAGAAAAAAAAAAGTGGTCAGATTATTATTTTCTATCTGGGTTCATACTTTTAATCTTCCCAACATGGGAAGCAAATATGAAAAAAAAAAGGTTTTACATGGGTGATTAGATAAATATTGTCCTAATTTATAATTTATTACTAAAAATAATTCAATATAAGAACACAAACCTCTCCCAAATAGTAATTTTCTTTTAATAGTACTAACAATGATTAGGAATAAAACATACCATGATAACTTCTAGAAATAGAAGCTATAGTAGTTTGCTTAATTGGGGTAGGTTGCAAGCTTACATTTTTTGAAGAAAATTCTATTTTACAGTAGCAAGTCATTTATGTATGAATTGAATCCTTAAAAAGTGGACTTGCTTTTTATTTTAAATTAATGGGCACATTGACTGAAACCACATTTGCTTGACTGGATGAATCATTTGATATGTGAAATATAAAATATCCAATGAATTAATGAGATTACTCAAAAGAAAATCTAATAGTATTTGTTAGTAACTAATTAGTATTAAAATGTAGTGATATAGGTTTTATCAAATAGCAATTATCAGTACGATATCACTACAATATTAATGATGCCATTCCTTAGCCCTTATTAACCAGTAGCCTCCTAGTACTAAAATATAATCCATATTCCCACTCCAGGTTTACTTTGACCAAACCAATTAAATCTCAACTTGGTCAAGCTTGTGTTTAATTAAATAAAATGAAAAATTGAAGAATCAATTGCCTTGTTCTACACCGGTACTCTAGTAAGACCATTCACTATCACACTCACATTGTGTAGGTCCCACATACAGTACATAAATCTTTATTACTTATATATATATATATATATATATATATTTAAAGCATTGCAGTTAGCCAATGGCATGCATCCTTGTGTAACTATAAATAGACAAGGTAGTGCATATTGTAGTCATCTGTTATAATTACTTATCAAAAAAATAGTATAGTCATCTTTTATAATCAACAAGAAAGCATAACTGAGAGGCATTTTCCAAGATTTTGTCTCTTGAAGAGTTGAAACAACCCTAGCCTGCTCTAAGAGACTTAGCCTTGCCCATCTTTCCAAGTCGTAAACTCATTCTTTCTATCAATTTGGTACTGCATTTCTTGCCCATCTTTCTAAGTCGTAAACTCATTCTTTCTATCAATTTGGTACTGCATTTTGGTGCTATCCTCTGCCATCCTATGAAACTGGAAAATTAAAGGATCCTTTAACAGTTTTTACTAGTTTAAAGCAGTTTGATTTGTCAAATGTGCTCAATTCTTCCGCCATTACCAGAAAACATCTCTACTGTAGCTAATCCCACTCAACATTATGGCTGAAGATTCTATGGACAGGTGTTTCTATTAGTGATCTTTATAGTGAAGAAGTTAAAGTTTCTGTTACATTCTACTTAATTTGACAATCTTTCCATGTGTTTTTAGAACAACAAAATGAACTACCATATGAAGAAGCACATTGTGTTTATTAATGCTTCTCAAGCATTTTTACAAAATTACTTATCATTGTTTTTGAGTTTTCTGTAAACAAAGTTGTCTTATTAACTCATCATTGTTTTAGCATCCTTTTTTAAATAATGCCAATAAGCTGCTATTCAATATAGATTTTCCTTGCATGTAGACTAGCACTCCTTTGCCCCTACACTATTAATGATCTTACAGTAGCACTCTTTGCAGTATGGAGCCTTAGATCGATGAGGAGCTAGAGATCTTACACCCCGGTCTGCTTCAGAGGTCATTGTTGACGCGACAACCATATCATCGATCGGAGGCAATTTGGAATGACGAGGTGAAATTTCTAGTTCTAACAACCACTTTAATTTTTACTTTGTCTTTGACTTTTAGTTAGCAAGTTCTTTCAAAGTTGTATTTCTAGTTCTAACAACCGCTATAATTTTTATCGATTTTGTAGGACTCGGGCCCACTTACATGTCGTGGTCGTACTAAGGAGATGGCAAACGTTCAGATGCAAGATGATCGAGTGATTGACATTATCAAATTGCTAAGGCTGGAAGGATTGTTTAGAGCCCCTTCCAGAGAGATAGATCATTGCCTAATATCGGCCGTAGTTGAGTGATGGCGGCCGGAGACTCATACGTTCCATCTTCCACATGGTGAGATGTCAATCACCCTACAAGATGAGGAGGTAATTTTCGGACTTCCTATAGATGGTGAGGTCTTGGTTGGGTTGACTGTTGTGGTGGATGGGGATTGGAGTCAACTGTGTAGGGACTTGCTTGGTTTTACTCTGCCGAATGACAATAAAACTTTGGTGGGGCAAAGAATTCTCATCAGCCGACTTGTTGAGGCCATTGCAGCGCCACTGCCTCATGACGCAACGAAGATGCAGATACACCAGTATGCCCGGTGCTATATTTTAGCGCTAGTAGGGGATAAACTTTTCATGGACAAATCAAGAGATAGGGTGCATCTGACGTTCCTGGACTTCATTCGCAACCTTCGTGATCTGCCACAGTATAGTTGGGGTAGTGGTTGCCTGGCTTGGTTGTACAGGGAGTTGTGTCGGGCAAGCGAGAAAGGGGCATCGTAGATTGGTGGGGCATGCACCTTGGTCCAGTATTGGGCATGGGCAAGGTTGCCATTCTTGTGCCTGAGGATAGAGCCCCCACCTGGATGTGATTATGGCCCATGGCCATATGCTCCACTTGCATTTAAGTAAGTCTTTTCCTGATATTTAGTGTGTTATGCAATATACTCTTCTTAGTAACTAAATTGTATTATCGTTCTTATGTTATTCGCTCGTAACTGTAAGTGGGTGCGGGTGCCAACCTCGAAGAGTAGGCCATCCAACACGGCCTTGATCCACTATCGTGAGCAATTAGTTACAATGCAGCCAGACCAGGTAATAATATTCAAAAATTCTGTTTGGTTATGATAATTTTCCTTAAGAATATGATTGCTTCATCCTTTAACATATCTTTTGTTATAATTTTTGTTTTTCCCTTTATCTATGTATTCTCCCTTGTTTCACATTTTAAGATGCTATGATAATTGTTTTTTGATTCTATTGTAGATTGTGTGGCAACCATACGAGGCAGACTTTGGCCACCTTCCTGAGTTCTGCGTTGCAGGGAGGGATACGTGGACAGCAAGGGTGCCGCTTGTGTGTTTTTGCATGGTAGAGAGACACCACCCGAACCGTGTCCTTCGACAATTTGGCTTGGCACAGGAGCGGCCTGACGATGTTGTCTACGGTGATAGACTGCATAAAATAGACTTACGTGGGAAGGTGGAAAAGAATTGGAGGGAGGAGCATGGACCGTATATCATTTCATGGGAAATGAGACGACAACAAGTTTGTCATGCACCTCCTCAGATTGGTGAGATGCCCCGCAATCATGCCTATTACCTCTGGTACCGTCCGATCACTCGAAAGAATGTCAACCGCAACATCGCTAAATTAGATATAATGGTAATGTGTTCTAATTACATTTTATTGCCTACTTCGTTTTACTTGAGTACATGTATGAACGTAGAATCAATTTCTATGAATTTTTCAGCAAATCTGGTTTGATTTGACTGACATCTAATTAAAGAGTTTCTGATACATATAGTATTCTAATAGAACTGTTAGTTTTGAGTTGAGTATTTGAGTAGATTAATAAGTATTATATTATCCATTCATTAATTGATACATAAATGTCTCAAATCTGATTGTACTGGTTCTTTCTCCATTTCAGATTCAAAGCCATTTAGCGCTGTTGGAGATGCTTCCTGAAGGCAGCCAAGCTCACAACCATGTCCGGCGTGTCCTAAATAATGTGGCTGGCCTTGGTGGTGGTCCTGCAGCAAATGGGCAGGCAAACAATGGGCATGAGATTGAATTAGCAGCTACTGCAACCCCAAGCACAAGCGCAACACCCGTAAGTACACTGACCTGTGGTCAGCGTGCTACTGCAAGCCCAAGCACAAGCGTAGCTAAGGGTCGTGGTCGGCCTGCTACAGCAAGCCCAATCACAAGTGCAGTCAGGGGCCGTGGTCGGCGTGCAACAACCCCTCGAGTTGTAACTAGTCCTGAGATGCCTCCACCCATCTCGCACGCATCTCCTTAACCTGAGGTCCCTCCACCCATCCCAGATGCATCTCCTCAGCCCGAGGTCGCTTCACCCAGCTCACCTTCGCAGCCCAATTTTGATGTCAGTATTGATCAAAATTTGACCCCTCCTATACTCCCCGAGACACCCTCATACCCACCCACCAGCTCTACTGCACCCATTCCTGGCCTCTACATAGAGCATCATTACCCACCTACCGCATCCTCATTTGACCCTCTAGGACCTCCGGTTGGGATTGACACTCTACAACCACATACTGATGTACCGGACGAGCATCCCCCTCATCAGCCCTCACCCCCACAAGGTAGATTGCAACGCACTAGAAGAGCACTCACTTGTGGGATAGGTGGACACAAAATAGGACACCGAGGCAGCTCTATGGTATGATAACATTAATTAGAATGTAATAATATATTTTCTAGTTCACTTTATTCTTATCATTATACCGAATATTGATTGCATGCATCTAATGGAATTTGCAGCACGATGATGAGCCCAAGGATAATGCCCCGCAGCCTCCTCCCTCACCCAAACATTACACGAGGGCTAAAAAACACAAAATTGGTGAACCTTGAGTAAGTGCTAAAGTCATGGAATTGGACCATAATATCGACTTCTCAATATGCATTAATGCATTCTTTTAATTGATGGATGGAGCAGCCCTTTGTAAGATTAGAGATTAATCAATCTTTATGCTTCAGTAATGGCTCTTTTATAAATTCATCCTTCAGTAATGGCTCTTTTATAAATTCATCCTTTTTGCAGCACGACGATGAGCCTAAGGATGATGCACCGTAGCCTCCTCCCCCGCCCAAACATTACACGAGGGTTAAAAATCGCAAAATTCGTGAACCTTGAAAAAGAGGTTTGTTAACTATCTTGTTTAGTGGTGTCACTCTATGTCAATGCTTTGTAGTCACTCTATGTCAGTCTATGCTAAACTGGAAATCACCAATGCTTTAAGTACTTACTGTGGTGCTAAACTCCATTTGTTTTTGCACCCTAACTTAAATAAAAGAGGTGAGAACCTATAAAAAAAAATCTGGAAAATGTTCCATCAGAAAGTTGAGGTACATTTGGATAGTTTCACATTCAAGTAACGCCTATTAAACTATAAGGCAAAGTACAGGTACAGCTGCTTGTCTACCACATTCTGTTATAGATTAATCTTGTGTTGTTTGATCAGGACAGTAAGAAGAATGGTGAGTGTCCGGAAAAGAGTAATGACGTTGCATCCCTTAGATGTGCATTTGAGTTATTTGATGCCAACTTCTTCAACGATAAAAAGGTGACTTTTTATAACTTGTAATACTGCTGTTTTGGTGTTGCTTTATATTTGTAAATTACAAAACAATCCATGTTGTTAGGAAAAAGTGGAAAATAGAGTGATTGTCATGCCATATGTTTCTATAGGAGCTCAATATGCAGATATGTTTACTAAACCCTTATGCAAGATCTGATTGGATTTACTATATGGCCAGCTGGGATTATATGATATGTATGTCCTAGTTTGAGTGATTGTGTTATGAGTAGTATTTACATGTTAAGAGTAAGGAAGCACGAACAATTTAAAAACCTTAGCGTGTCCATGTTTGATATAGACATGCCTTAGAGACGGTTGCTTATGTGTTGATGTGGTGTCCAAAGATTCTTTTTGGACACAGTCAAGACATGTTTCAGACATAATTGCAACACAGAGATGAAATCAATTTTTTTTTTTTAAAAAAAAAAGGGAAAGAGAGTGGGATTTTTGACGTGGCCAGTACTGGTCTCAGCCCATTGGCAGTGGTCTTAGACCTTCACTGCTGCTCTCATCGCATTAGCATTCTTGCCATTAGTTGCCTTCATATGTTCTGCCTTCTTCTTCTTTCATTTTCTTTTTGGTTGCTTTTGATGATTTGAGAGTCAGTGGCTTCCGGAAGAGGCTTTGAATTATTTTCTTTTTGAAGACCGGGCTTATCAAATTTTCTCTGTGTCATACAAGCTGTGAACAAAAAAAATACATGTGGCTGATGCTAACTAATTTGTTGAGGATTTTTAGCCAATCCCAAAATTTGGGAATAAGGCTTTTTGTAGTAAAACAAGCTGAATGCACCTTAACTTTTGCTCTTAGAGCTTAGAGCATGTGGCTATTAACCACAACGTCGAAGTTTCAAGTCCTTCCTAAAAAAAAAGGTTTTGCTCTTACAGCACTCATTAACAAAAGCCTAACATTAAACTTGTTTAAAAATGTAAAATACACAAAATATTAATTAATTAATTGCTATGTTACTGTTGTGTCTTGTGCTATTTTTTCAGAATTGTTGTCACTATGTCTTGTGCTGTGTTTGTGTCCATGCTTCTTAGGTTAAGAGGTAAATGTGTAATAATGTACTAAAGTTGTTAGTATAAATGCGAAGCGTGTGTTAGGGTAAATTGATTAACCCAAACACACTTTGCAATGCTTAACATGTCACAGATACAGGACATAGCTCATAGATGGGAATATGAAATATGTAACAAATGAGGGACACAGTTCAGTTTTGTTGATAAGGAGATATGTTTTGAATGTTATGTTCTAACATTATTTAGCTCTTCTACTTTTCCATTACAGTCTCCAACGTCATTGAAGAGTGAAGAGTGAAGAGTATCGTCAGTTGTTTCGGCTTCCACCAGATGAAGTGAGTGACTTAAGGGTTTTGTAATATCTATTTGGAGTTTAGATTCTTGCAATATATATATATATATATATATGGACTCTTTCAGTGTTTTGTAGTTGATATTCTCTTTAGCTTGTAAGGTGTTCGTAGTTTATGATGTTTGATGTGAAAATTCTGATGTGGGGTTGCATCTTAGAAACTTTGTTTGGGAATTTCGTAATTTTTCCTTTATTGTAGTTGTTACTTGTTAGAGCTGTTTTCTTATTTCATTTGATTTGATTTGATTTGATTTTATTATATTTATATATATATATATTTATTATTATTATTATTATATTAGCCTAGGTGTATTCTAGGAAATTAGTGGATTCACACATTTATGAAGTATTACTTGAGAGTTTCTATGGTAAGAAGGTTCTATTTCTTTTCTAACATGCCTATAAACGGTGCTGTTTTTCTTCCTGTTAAGATGTTTCTATTATGTTGGACTTCCTATCATTATCGGTTCATATTTTTTCTTGCTTCCTTCTATGAATTCAATTAGTTATTTGGACTCTTTCTATATTAGGAAAATTGAGTCCTATAAATTTCTTTACAGGTTTGATTGTTTTGTGAAGTTTTGCTTGCTGCAAAAAAAAATTCTACAACCTATAGATAAGGTCCATTGCTTTTATTCTCTGCACTCTCACCTCCTCCTCTTTAGAAGGCATTGCTGCTCTAGTCTCTCCCATATTTTTTTTTTTAATTTTTTTTTTATTAATGCACCCAATAGGACATCAACCTGTGATCTTACCCACCACCCAACATGGAAGTGCCATCAAGCCCAAAGGCCATTGGCCGACATGAATTTTTCTTCAATTCATATTTTTCTTTTCCCCCTATCTTATTCACTGGCATCCTCATTTTGGTTGTGTTTACTCTATTAGCGTTTTGTTCCTTGCTTGTATAGAATCCCCTACTACAGGGCATAGCTAATTTTGTAACTGGTTGTATTTTTTTCACATAAATTCTGAAATGTTATCATTTCAAAGAAATATAAATTAAAAAAACACCAAATGACATAGGAATGTCTATTAATGCAAGGGAACAAATTGTCAAGATTTGTTTCTGTAGTCTTTTGGGACTAAGGCTTTGTTGTTGTAGTAGTAGTGGCACATTGGTTATCTGCTACCAATTCTGTTTTTACATCCATTTTAACTTTCATTGTAGGCTTTAATGCTTAACTTTCTGTATTTTTTTTGGTCTAATTTCCTTGGATGTGTATTGCTTGCAGGGTCATATGTACCTGTTTGTTCATTATATTTGTTTTACTCTAACATATTCGGATTTGAGACGAATATATCTGAAAATGTCTGCTGGGATCGCATCTAGATCGGGAGGACTCATGAAATTTCTTTGGCCTAGACTTCAGCCCATCGATGTTCAGTCTGCTGCCTTGTGGGGTGTCGCTCACCACCACTGCTCTTTGGATCGTTCAGGTCAGCTTCCCTTTCCATCCAATCCAATCCAATCCAAAGCCATTTTTTATTCTACTTGTACTTTATAATTATCTATTATTTATTCCTAATCTCATTTTCTAAGAATATGAAAAATATTTGTATTGTGATGGATTGCATCTTTGTATTCGCCAAATCTAAGATTATTTAACGAACAAGAACAGTTTTTGATGCACATGTTTCATTGCGCATATGGTCTATCTCTTTTTTTTTTTTTTTTTAAACTGATAATTTCATTGAAAAAGTGCAAATGGTGCAAGCCTAATACAAGTTTTATTTAAAAAGTCCCCCTAACAAATGATATTATTTTCTAAGGATTTGTCAGTTGTTAGTTCATTAGTTCATGACCATTCTCTCTTCTTGTACATGGTTGTATTTCACATTTATAAATAATGTCAATGATTAATTGGGTCACCATAAAATGTCTTATATATATAAAAGATATCATATATCATGGTTGTATTGGTTTTAATAGTTGTTGATTGTAGAAATGTTAACTCTGCTTGATTGTGGCCTTGGATTTTTTTTGAGATAGTCAGTCATTACATTTTTCTTTTCTTTTTTTTTATTGAGGTAATAGCAGTTCTTAAGTTGTGTTTCAATTAGGTATATTCTATCAGGATTGCAAGCATTAAATAGCACTTTTGCTAGTTGCAGTATGATTGTTTAATTTTTGTGCAAGAACTTGTTTTTTCATTCTAGGTATCTAGGTATATTTTTGAACATTGTTTGTATATGTTTGATTTTGCTTCGCGAAAGGGATTAGTGGTCTAGGGATAAGAGTAACACCGTGATCGACTGATTGACTGATTGTATGTATTTTGTTGTGTAAAAAAAGTGAGTAAATTTATATTTACAAATTTGGGTTTTTTATTTATTATTTATTTATTATTTCTTTTTTCTTTTTTTCTTTTTTTGGTTTTTCTTTAAGCTCAGAACTAACAGTTTGACTCAGATGAATATACTTGTGCTTTTCCGGCAAACAAAAATTGAAAGCAGTTATGATTTGGAAAGAAAAAAACAATTGTTAACTTTTCTTACCTTTCGTGTTTTAGACATCTAATTAGCCTTATCATGCAATTTTGTAGAATGTGCTAATAAGTTTGTGTTAGTTATGTTTATAAGCATTTGACATTTTAAGGTAGGTAACTTTTCTTGGCTAATGGTTTTCTCTTGCACAGAATACGAGAATGGAGAAACCCAATCTGAACGAATTCTACCACGTATTTACCAGTCGCACAGTCAAAATTCATTGACTACCGCATGATGGGTGATGGTTCCAAGTGTGAAAGCTGGAAAGAATTCAAGACAAGTTGTTTAGGGAATTTCGCGAAGAATTTTGTGAGGAAGAGCCTGGGCCAAGGTGTAAGGCTGTATTGTTCCCTCCAAATCAAGTACTTCCTCTTCATTTTCGCTATAAATTCAAACCATTTGTTTGATTCCGATTTTGCTGTCTCCATTCGTATTTTGTAATTTCTCATTCTTATTCTGATCTTCTATATATGTTAAGCATTACATCTTAGATCTGAACTTATTTGATCCTTCGTGATTATATTTCTATTTTTGTTTTGCAATGATAATTAGAAAAACGAATTCATCAACTTCGACGTTCACTATCTCAGGCAATATATATTGAATAAATAATTACTGTAAATGGTTACTTATGATGGTTAATGGTTTGTTTGATTGTGGTATTGTTAATCATCATTTTTCCTAAATTCAAAATCCAAAAAAGAAATAAAAAATTTACTTACAAAAAAAAAAAGTTCAATTCTAATTGTTTCGATTCTGTAGGTATGTCAATGTACATTGCGCTTTTCTATTTTGTTTTATAAAGAAATTAATGGCAGTCTAATTATTTTTACTCTGGTTCTTTCTTTAATTTCTTATTTCCTTATGATTATCCTCTTTCTTCTTTTCTATTTTTCTTTTTTCTATGCATTTGTAGGTTAAAGCTTAGTCATTGCTTTTCTTCTTCATTTTTATTACAATATTACTGTGAATTTCTTTGATTACAATATTATAATACAACAACTGTGGAATTTGGATGAGTATCAAATTGTATAAAAGAAATACAAATTGTGCAATTTGGATAAGTATCAAATTGTATAAAAGAAATACAAATTGTGCAATTTGGATAAGTATCATGTATTAATTAATTATATTGCACTTACCTCTATTTCGAAGCATAAAATATATAGGCAAAGGAGAGTGATTGACCATTATATACATATTACTAATATATTTGTAAAAAAAAATAAAATGCCACAGATTGAGAAAAATAGAACAATTATTACTAAATAATAGACTAACTTTTACGGGTAAAAACCTAAAACGCGGCGGTTTTATTTATTTATTTATTTTTCTTTAAAGATAAAATTGTAAAATCATGGAGAAAATTGCTTCTAAATAATAGGCAAAATTTTAGGAATAAAAATACCGGGTAAAAACCTAAAAACGTTTTTTTTTCCTCTTTTCTTTAAAGATATAATTATAAAATCATAGAAAAAATGGCTTCTAAATAATAGGCAAACTTTTAGGAATAAAAATACCTAAACGTGGGTTTTTAAATTTTTATTTTTTTGCTTGAAATTGTAAAAAAATTATCAAAGCAACGTTCAATGATCACAATTTATTAACTGAAACAATAAAAGTAATGGATTTATTTTTCACCAAAACTCTATTGGATATTGTTATCCTTAAACATAGCAATTTATCCTTAACAATATTGCACAATCCAAAATCCTGAATCTCAACTATCAAACATAATAAGGAAAGTAAAAAAAAAAATGTAAAACAAAAAGATAATTTAGGATTCTAAAATCCTAAAACATGATTTTTTTTTTTTTTTTAAATTTTTTATAATGGGAAACTGTGCTGGTTAGTAGGCCATTAGTAGAGATTCTGAAATCCTAAAATTTAGGATTTTTTTTTTTTTTTTGGCTTGAATTGAAAAAAAAAAATACTACAAATTTTTAGTCTTAAGTATAGTACCTTAAGTGTTATTCCTTAGGTTATTTTCTTAAAATTCAGTCATGTGGTTACTTAAATAAAAAATACTAGCCTCTGAGCACGCACTCACGCGTGTGCTCAGAGGCTCTTCTATTTTTTTTGGTAAAAGTTAATAATATGCAAATTATAATTTGGGATTAATGTATTTCCGAATCACAAAAAAAACCTAGGGGTGTGATGAGTGTTAAGCGTTTGTGGTAAAATAATTTTTTCATCACACCCTTAGGTTTTTTTTCTTGATTGGAAAATATATTAAAGACAAATTATAGTTTATGCATATTATTAACTTTTACCCAAAAAAATAGAAGAGCTCATGCGCGTGCTTAGAGGCTAGTTTTAATTATATCACAGTTCAATAGTGGTGATTAATTTCATTTTGTTAAGAATGTAAAATCACTGATAGCATGCGACATCTATAATGTAATCTTTTATGAGAAAAATAAAATTTATCTTCTTCTTACTGAATTTAGAAAAATTTCTAAAATAAATTATTGAAGTTTTAAAATTTATGCTGTAATCTTATTTAAGTTAGAATCTTTTTATCCCCCTTCATCTCTACGTAGAGAATATTGTAAATGGATATTCCTCTCTATGGGGCTTATGTGCAATACAACTTCCTAGATGAGCAACTTGTCAATTGATTGGATTAGAGGATGTTTTTAATTTTGTAATCTTGATATTTGTACGAGATCACTAACATAATTTGTGTATGTGCTAGAGTGGCTATTGCTTATTACTTTCTTGGTAACATAATTTTTATCCCATACTTATTGCATTATTATGTAATAACTAAATTATTTTGATTTTTCTTATTTCATGGAAGACCTATTGCATAAATTTGTTTTAAACTTTATTTGTTTAACTTCCCAAATGCAGGTCCTTTATGGGCTAGAATATGCAGGTCTTTTATGGGCTGGAATATGCAGGTCCTTTAAATTTTATCAATTTTTTCCTGGTCGATGCATCTTCTGGCTCTCATGCATACGGTGCTGAAGCAAATGCATCTTCTGCATCGAATGTTGACGAGCTTCATCAAGAAATCTCAGTTCATTCACTAATAGTCATAATTCCATTGATTATTGTGTGGACACACACATATTCGTTGGAGTATTTTCAAGAAAATCCCAAGAGGAGGTACAAGAGAAGAAGATGTTGCTGGAAAAGCTACAAGTCAGAATGAATGAAGCAGAAGCAAAGGCCAAGAAACTTAAAGAGTCATTCGAGAATCTTCTCAAAAAGAAACCCGAGGTTTATTATTTGAAAAAACTTAATATTTGTTTAATGGTAGTTATTTGAAAACATAAAAAGAAAGAATAAAGAAAACATAAAGAACGAATAAAAAAAGAATATTTAAATGAAATGGTAAAATAATAGAAGTTTTGATATTTGGTGGATTGTAAATTGGTATGTTAAAATTGATAAAGCAGGAATTGAACTGAAATTGTAAATGCTCAAATATTTAGCAGTCTTGATAAGTATGCTCTAATGGTTTAGTCATAAAATCAGCACTTGTATTAAAGGTTTAATGTTCAATTTAATCATTACCCGTGATAGTGGCTGCATGATTTGAACTCAGAATACTATGATAATTTCTCATGGATAAAACTATTAAATTTGATTATGTTGGACATTATAGCAAGCAGCGTTTATCATAAAGTTAACTCAAAGAACCTGCAATCCATAATAATGGGACACGTTTGTGTATTTGGGACAACACTCGATTAGAGTCCATAGACGTTATATTTGTGTATTTGTTGATACTGTCATACTGGCTTTAGAATTGTGTTGCTTTATTGGGTTTTGGTATGATTTATGTTATGAGGTTGGAGACCGTTTTTTTTTTTTTTTTTTTTTTTTTTTTTTTTTTTTTTTTTTTTTTTTTTTTTTTTTTTGCAGGGAGTTATGAAGGCAATAAATGTGAACAAGCTGACATCTGCTGGGTGCAGAGTGAAAATATGGATTGTAGATTGGTTTGCCCAGCTAACCAATAAGATGGGAGGTGAGTTGAAGAAAATTGATGTTGTTGGGCGCTACCTCATTGAGATTTGGAAGGCCGTTGGGATGGATATTGATGGAGGGAAGGTGGAGTTTCTGTGGTCCTCGAAGGAGATAAATTGAATTAAGCTCATGAGTACTAGCCTCTTGTGATGGATATAACACAAAGGAATATGGTTTCAAGGATAAAAAGGTGAATTATTGTATGATGATTATTATTGTTACTTTAATATATGCTGGTGATGTGGTCGTTATTTTTACTTCTATTATATTTTGCTATAGGTGTGGTCACATTATGGGTCGAAGTGATGAGGAAGAGTTCACTACAGCACAAATTTCTACCCATGCATGTAATGTGCTTATGTGTTTTTTCTTGAAGGTGCTTCCTTCTTCACTTCTAGTTTGTGAATAAACCATTTGATTTTGTGGAAAATAAATTTTTTTTTTCAACTGTATGAATTTTTTATAAAATAAATAGGCCGACATTTGCCAACTGGGAATGGATCATCAAAAGGTGAATGTACTTGCAAGAGAGTACTCTGATGACATGAAGAGGAAAAACAAGCCTATTATTTTGTCACACTGTATGTTCCTAATTCTTTATACTGACTATTTGTCTAATTATTTTTGTATCCTGTAACATTTTGTGTATAGTTGTTTGGTCTTTATTTGTTTTGCTTACTGGTAATTTACAAACATGTTACCCAGTTTACAACAAGGTCAGGAGAAGATGTCGAAAAGTGATCCACTATCTTCAATTTTTATGGAAGATGATGAGGTAGGGTGCATGTATAGGGGTATCAAATTGCCATTTAGGGGTTACATTGTGTTTTCTTTATTAGTTGCGCATAGCATAAGGATAGTGGATTAGAAAACTAGGTTAACCTTAGATTTAGTCTGCCTCCATGTTGTAGGCCAAAGTAAATTTGAAGATAAAGAGAGCATACTGTCCTCCAGATATTATGGAAGGGAATCCATGCTTGGAGTATGTGAAGTACCTCATTTTATCTTGGTTTAAAAAGTTTGTAATAGAGGGCAGTGCAGAGAATGGTGGTGATAAGTAAGTCATAAGGATTTTATTATGAAAGCTTTACTTATTTTATTTAGTAAATTCTACGACATCTACCTTTTCACATGATGGTCAACCCTTGCATCTTGTTCAAAGTGCGTGCTCCTTAAGTAATTTCTATAGTTGCTTGAGCCATTTTTCCAAAATCATTTTTCATTGGGAATAGTAACTCAAATTGTTTTCTTCCAATGTAAGTTTTCTTTACAATCCAAGAGCTTCGAAAGCTTTAAAGAATTGGTTGCTTACTATGAAAGTGGAAAGCTACATCAAGCTGATCTTAAACCAGCCTTGGCAAAGGCTTTCAATAAGATACTAGAGGTATGTTGTTTCCATTTATCCATTTAGCTCTAATTAATGCTTCTTAGGTAGATTGATTCCCCATCACTTTGGGGAGTGATGCCACTACTTTACACATTTTAGATAAATGATGTTGGACTTTTGCAACTCATTACCATGTTGAAGCTATGATTAAATTGCTAGGACCTTAATTTGATTGGCCCACATCCTTTAGGGTATGTTTGGAACTGCCCCATCCAAACATAGGGTGAATTTTTTTGGAAGGGTGGGGCTATTGCAAAGTATGCTCAAGGGAGCCTATAAATCATCAAATTCGTTAATTCTGTGGTCTAACTTCTTTGTTCTATCTGTTTGTAGCGTGTAAGAGAACACTTCAAGAATGACAATAATGCAAAAGATCTTTTGAAAAGGGTTAAGGTATGGTCGATTGACTTTTAAAATTAATTTCTTTTAATAATGAGTTTTGAAAATGTTAAGAGTGAGAATTAGCAGTTGCACATATAAATTGTGCCTTCAATCAAGCCTTGCACTAGTGGTCAGAATTAGCAGTTGCACTAGTGGTCAAGCCTTGTTGCAATGACAAGTGCCTTTCACCAAAAGTTGTTGTGGGTTCAACCTTAACCACTCCGAAACCCCACAAATAGTGAAAGTTTTGTGCACTCAGTACTACGACCTTGCAGCCAGTTGTATTCCTTCATTAAGAAATATACTCGTTTTAGGCAAGTATTAGATTCAATGTTTTGAAAAAAAAAGTTATTATCAGATACATTTTCAAATTTTTAATTGCATTGGGTTTTGATTATAATTATTGCTTTATTTGTAGACACATAGATATCATTGTTATATCAAACCTCTTGAAGCATTGGAAGGCGAAGATTCCAGGAAAAGAAGGTAGACCGCTTCTTCATCATGCAGGGCTTGTTCAAGCTTTATCAGATCATTTTCTGCTTTTTCCTACTTTCAATTTCCCATTGTGTGATTGAGCTCTAACATATTATTATGGAAGAAAAAAATAATGTATAATTGGAATTATTTATAATAAAAACAAAATATGAAATGTAAAAACCTTGTTAGTATACCACATAAATTCTCATATGACACTTTAAGCTTGTTGGCCTTTGCTTCTGCTTCATTCATTCTGACTTGTAGCTTTTCCAGCAACATCTTCTTCTCTTGTACCTCCTCTATGGATTTTCTAGAAAATACTCCAAGGAATATGTGTGTGTGTCCACACAATAATCAATGGAATTATGACTATTAGTGAACAAACTGAGATTTCTTGATGAAGCTCGTCAACATTCGATGCAGAAGATGCATTTGCTTCAGCACCGTATGCATGAAAGCCAAAAGATGCATCGACCAAGGAAAAATTGATAAAGAGATAAATAATGTAAGTTGGACTTACATTTGATATCCATCTAAAGTGTGAACCTCCTTCAAATTCAGGATCCTTTGCTGAAAAGCAATTGCTTTTCCCATTTCATAATCTCTAACAAGAACTTGCTTCTCAACATCACCTTGGAAGGTTGAATCCCAGACTTGAAGTTGCTACTTGTCATTTTTATGTCTAAGCAATAAGCATGCAAAATATATCAGAAACTTTTGTAGTACCAAACATGATTGTTACACATAACTTGTCATGTGTTTTCTTCATAGTTTTGTTTCTATATTTATTTTGTTTAATGGTAAAACTAATTAGCTTGCATGAATATACAAATATATGCTGTCTCCATAACCATAAGGACATTGGTAAGCTAGGAGTATTTTGCATTTAAGTACTTTTTGTTTAGTTCATTTTCACTAGCTTAAGTGCTAAAGGTTTAATTCTTGCTTTTTTGTTTCAACTTCCGTATAATTCGTTAATGCAACCTTTTTGCAGCTTGGTTTCGTGCTTCTAGCTTTGATATGGGAATATAACTTCCCACCTTTCATGCTTCTGATAATCGCAATATTGAATGATGGTATTATTTCAAAGAGCCTCTTGCAAATATTTCTTTCTTTTTTCTATTACTTAGCTGGTATTCTTGGCCTCGTTTTCTTTCTAAAGAAACTAAAGAGTTTGCAAAAAATATATAATAAATTAAATTGATAAAGATTTGAATGATAGATTTTTGTTTTTTGCATTATATGGGAAATGTGATCAAATTCTATTTGTGATTTGCATTAGGGACCATCATGACGATTTCAAAGGACCGGGTAAAGCCATCTCCAATGACTGACAGTTGGAAGTTGAATGAAATATTTGAGACCAACACTGTCATTGCCACATATCTTGCTTTGGTTACCGTCTTAAAAGGGTGGATAACTTTCTTTTCCGTGCCATTTCTTAGTGTGATTGCAAATTTTTGATAGAGAGAACTATGTATTGAGCTGTGGATATTTAAGCCTTGATTGGCAGAAATTTTATGTTTTGTTAGGTGACTCCCAGAAAAGAATGGTACTTGACACATTTTTTATATCAAAAGCTTATGTTTCTCATATTATTTGGAGTTAAGATCATTTCACTATATTGTCAAAAGCACTCATTTGGTGTTATGGAGAGGAATAATTTATCGAATGTAATGCATCTATAGGTTACGTTGTTGTTCTGAATGTAAAGTTTATAGGAATTTTGAAATGGATGTAGCATCACATGTATGGTGTTAATAAAATCCTTGGGATAGATGTGAGTAATCGCATTAACTGATGCTTTGATTTCTTCTCGAGTTATTGTTGTGATTTTTTTTTTTTTTCCTTTTTGCTTAACATGTTTATGTTGCTTATAGTTTTCCTAAAAACAGTCACAAGTGAAAATCTTGAGGTAATCCAATCCCTCTCCCCATTATTGCCAACAAAGAAAAAACAAGGGTAAATGTGAGACGAGAGTCAATTTCTATGAATTACAATGAGCATAAAAATTTTAAAATTTCATATTCGAAAATAGAGTATATGTGAATTTAAAATGATCATTCATATGCATGTCATTTATATAACCTAGCAATAATGCTAGCTGGAAGGCATAACAATATAGGAGCCGGTGATTCCAATTAATTTAAGACTGAATGTGGCAAAAGCTACTTCCATGAGGAGGACCATTTATGAACATGTATTTATTATAATTTAGAGCTAATAGTATTGGTTTTAGTATTGGCATTGGGGTAACACAGGAGCTCAATCAATTAAAGTTATAAAAAAAAAAAAAAAAAAATCCCGGTGTTCACATCTACCCCACATAAAAGGAGGCCAAGTAGTTAAAAAAAAAAAAAAAAAAATTACAAAAACATAAACACAACTTTTTCCCTTAAAAAGTTCAAAAAAGCTCATTTGTAGAAAAGAACAAAAATTGTGAGCTTTAAAAAAAATAGATAAATAAAATAACTCGAGTGTTTAAAACTCGAGATTCCCAGTGGAACTCGAGTATTTAATTCTTGAGAACAAAAGGAGCATCAATGCTCTGTTTAGTTCGAGAAGTCCGAGAGGTTGCTTTGTTTTCCTCTGTTTTTCCAGTGGAACTCGAGTTTCATAGACTCAAGTTCCACTGGGAATTTTTTTTTTTTTTTTTTGCTTTGTTTTCCTCTGCTCATTCCTGAAATCATTCACTGGGATTTTTTTTTTCCTGGTCACGCAGACAAACCAGAAATTGAAAGGAGGCCAAGTAGTTAAAAAAAAAAAAAATTACAAAAACATAAACACAACTTTTTCCCTTAAAAAGTTCAAAAAAGCTCATTTGTAGAAAAGAACAAAAATTGTGAGCTTTAAAAAAAAATAGATAAATAAAATAACTCGAGTGTTTAAAACTCGAGATTCCCAGTGGAACTCGAGTATTTAATTCTTGAGAACAAAAGAGCATCAATGCTTTGTTTAGTCCGAGAAGTCCGAGAGGTTGCTCTGTTTTCCTCTGTTTTTTCCAATGGAACTCGAGTTTCATAGACTCAAGTTCCACTGGGAATTTTTTTTTTTTTTTTTTTTTTTGCTTTGTTTTCCTCTACTCATTCTTGAAATCATTCACTGGGACTTTTTTTTTTTTTTTTCCTGGTCACGCAGACAAACTAGAAATTGAAAGGAGGCCAAGTAGTTAAAAAAAAAAATTACAAAAACATAAACACAACTTTTTCCCTTAAAAAGTTCAAAAAAGCTCATTTGTAGAAAAGAACAAAAATTTTGAGCTTTAAAAAAAATAGATAAATAAAATAACTCGAGTGTTTAAAACTCGAGATTCCCAGTGGAACTCGAGTATTTAATTCTTGAGAACAAAAGAGCATCAATGCTCTGTTTAGTCCGAGAAGTCCGAGAGGTTGCTCTGTTTTCCTCTGTTTTTTCCAGTGGAACTCGAGTTTCATAGACTCAAGTTCCACTGGGAATTTTTTTTTTTTCTTTGTTTTCCTCTGCTCATTCCTGAAATCATTCACTGGGAATTTTTTTTTTTCCTGGTCACGCAGACAAACCAGAAACTGAAACGTGTGCATGCACCTGCTGAGAAACAGAGATAAAGAAACTGAGAATGTAATCCATAAACACTCATTGAGAGGCAGAGAAGCTGAGAATGTAAATGCACTTAAATTACATCAAAACGCGTTCTCAGTACGCACGAAACTATAGAAACTTTTACGCTCTCTGCATAAACATGGTTTTACAATGCAAATGCACTTACATCGTAGCAAAAGGCATTCTCAGTATCAACATTCTAAACATGCCCAACCACGCTTAATTTGCAGTTCTAACCATACTGCTCAAATCACAATCTTCATAGAGGTACATTGAATAGAGAATTACAAGTACTTTCAACAAAAACCAAAATGTTCACATAGAGCCAATACAATGTAGTCACTTTTCCTAAGATCGGCGGTCCGCACGACAAAAACATCGTCCATGGAAGCATGCCTGAAAAACGTAGAGTGATCACGTTAGGAGAGAAAATAGTAAACATTAGGTAAACAACAAATATTTAACCGATGCATAAGTATTTGCCATCGACCTACCTAGTGTTGAACATGACCGCTTGTGGAAGTGCCACGGGACTGCGGACATTTTTTGAGGTTATGCCCGAAAGCATGACACAGTCCACATGTCTGCTTGGGTTGACTCTCTATCAAATCTGCGTCCTCCCTCCGCCATCCCAGTTCTCGATCCTTATTCCTTACTCCATCCATCTCATTCCTTATTCTTGACTTCACTGGTCAACCTTTGGCCCGCAACAATGCTGGATTAGGCAACCACTTTGGCCCTATGGGATCCCTCCACAATGACTGCGACTTAGGAACCACAAATGCATGCTCATAAGTGTTGATGGCATTGTTCAAACCATAACATGGGTGAATATATGTGGTCGAATCAATATGTAAATAGTCACATACTCTAATTGCATGTGAACACGGGATCCCTATGTTTTGCCATTTCCCACAACTGCATGTTCTTTCCTGTAACCGAACTTCATAACTGTGGTTTCCCCCTCCTGCGCTACACGTGTTGAGTTGGGTAACTACTTGAAATATCAGCTCTTCATTGCTAAATGGCTTGAGATAGTGTTTCTCAGATTTACGCTTATTTCCATCCCACGTGGAGAAGGCATATTCACTCAATTTCTTACCCTCTGAGAACTCAAAATGGTATTCTTTGCGACGGTCATGGAAATATTGAACAAGTTTGTTCCAAGTGAACTCAACCAACGTGGCAATAGGAAGGCCCCGTGCACCTTTCAGTACACCATTGAAGTACTCTGATATATTGGTTGTCATTGCCCCAAAACGTCTCCCACCATCATGTGACTGGGTCCACATATCCATAGACTCGCCCATTAGGTATGTGTATGGAAGATAATCTTGATTCTTTTCCTTGCCATCCTTCCCCGTCACCTTCTTCTTATTTCTAATGGCCTCAATTTCCACCTGCTTAATGGTCTCCATTATGGTATAAAATTTCACTACCTGACTAGCATATCCCACTTTCAACGCCGCTGACTTTAGAGTCGAGTTCTGAAAATGTGTGTTGAAGTTGCTAGCAACATGTCGAAAGCAATATTTATGAAATACCAGTGGTCTTCCATTATCCCTTCTAGGCTAGTTTGCAATGGCCTTTTTGATACCGAGATGTCGGTCAGAAATTATGCAAATGTCTTCGTTAGGTATCACATGGCCAATCGCATCTCTAAGGCATTGTAAAAACCACCTCCAACTGGACCCTAACTCAGAATCCACAATAGCAAAGGCAAGAGGGAATACCTTGTTGTTAGCGTCGGTTGCCATTACAACCAACAACTTTCCCTGATATTTACCATACAGATGGGTCCCATCAATACTGATAACCGGCTTGCAATATTTGAATCCATCAATGCTTGGACCGAAAGACCAAAACACATAATTCAAAAATACTGTGTCATCTTCACCGGTGGATGTGGTACGATAGAACACCTAGGTAGTCGGATCCTGATCAATATATGCATTAGAACCTTTTGCAACCTTTGGTAAGACTCTTCCCAATTCCCAAACATCTTCCCAATCGCCTTTTGTTTCACATCCCATACCTTGTAGTAAGAAGGCTTATGTCCCTCATATTTCGACTCTATCATAGATCTAAGATGCTTAATTGGGGTAGTGTGATCCTCACATAACTTCTTAAGGATGGCATCTGCAATAAAATTACAACTTATCATTCTACCATCATTTCGCACCCCAATTCGTATACACGTGTGAGGACCCTTGTACACGGTGACCATCCATAGTCTGTGGAACTTGGGCTTCATGATTGCGCAGACATACCACTTGCATGACTTATCTACGCATTTCGCACAAAGTTTTGTCGTAGTCGACCTACTGATCATAAAATGTTTGTTTTCCTTGAGGGCACACTTTGTTAATATGCACTGCACCTCCACTTTATTGGCAAAAGTCAAGCCTTTGCACAAATTCATCCCCTTTCTCCAAGTAGACACAAATGATGTCTCAATATGTGAAAGATCAACCATATTTTCCCTAGTATTTTCAGAAAATGACAAGGCAAGTGGTGAGTAGGCAGGGATTGTGTCTGTAATGTTTTGGACACTAAGAACATTGTCTGCATCAGGTTCACTACCGTCCAATGTCTCATCGTCATCAATGTCCCTAAAGTCCCCTTGTTCAATCCTGTCTTCAATCTCATCTCTATCGCCAAAATCTTCACCGTCAATGGCAATACTCTCATCAACATAGTCGTCGTCATCATCATCATCCTCATCCTCATTCTCATCGTCATAATCATCATCATCCTCATCCTCATCCTCCTCATCATCATCATCATCATCGGCATGAACATCATCATGCTCTACATGCGTAAAATACTCATATTGAGCATCCGGAACTGTAACTTGTAAACTTGTTTGTGTTTGTTGGATTTCCTCGATACCAACTTCTGCACGTGGCTCCAACTGTATGTACAACTCAATGTTAATTACTTCAGGTATTCTCTCCAACTTGTCAAACATGATCTTCACATGTTTGTCTGCTTCTATCGCCATATACTTGTAATTAATCCGGTGCTTCAGGATTTCACTTGGCATACGATAAGTAATTTGTATGCTGTGCACAGTAGGATTCTCACACAAATCTTCCATAACCATCATCTTCAATTCGTCAAGGGTCTTCAACCTACGATCAATTTGGGTATAATAGGTCTTTATACCCGGCCCTTTAAATGGCAATCCCTTGTTCGCATTGGCATTCTTCAACGGACCACCGTGGTATATGATTATATCAATTTCAGGTATTGTGAACCTGTTAAAGTCAAGTTACTATGTTAGTTAACAAACATTTTCAAGTTCCCTGATCTAAAAGAAACTTGAAGCAGGTCTTTAACTTTCTAATAAAAAGAAGCAGCCGAGAAATTTTTTTAATTTGCTTTTCATGATACAAACTGAACATTTTTTCCTAAAATTTTGGCTGTAGTATGACTATATTTAACAATTGGACATATACAAATCCATCTGTCCTTCCTATATACAAGAGGCTAATTACAGTAGGATGGTATGAGAGGCAAACACATGTAAAGTAAAAGATAATTGCAAACGCAATTTTTTGTAACACATACAAAATTGCAAAAGATAATGGGGGAATAAATAATTGCAAAAGATATATCATATAATTTTGTAACACAAATACAGCCAAATTTTTTTTGTAACACATACAACCCCCCCCCCCCCCCAAACAAAAAAGAATCGAGACCTTTTTAGTATTTCCAACATCTTTCATGCCTAAGACATTAGTATCAACTGAAATCCCAGTCAACCATTTTATTAGATTCCAAGACTACCTTTAATAACCACATCAGAATGGACCTTTTAGCCTAATGAACACACGACACACACTCATTACAAATTAAATCTGCTTCATGATTGTGACTGTTCTCAACAAAAGCCCCTTCGAAAAAGAATAAGAGAACCTTTGCTATTCTGTACAGAGCACTTTGGTAATGATTCCGTGAAAAGTCGTTACAAGATTAAAGTCCATAATATTTTTTTCACACATACACATCTATATTAACCTATACTAGAAGTAGATAGCGTATTTTCTAACATTTTATCAAAAAGAAGTAGAGAGCTTATTATTGAACAAAATGGAAGATACTAGAACCTTGATTACCTTAAATTTCTAACCTTGCTATTGGACAAATATTTACTTCTTACATGCTTGAAAGCAAGTTAAAGTTGATCTTAAGAGGAATTTCCAATACGCTAAGGTTGGCAGCATGTTTAACCCATTAATCAAATACAAAGAACCATCTAGTAGAAAACTACAACTAATACCCATGGACCGAAAGACACTAAGAACCATTGGAAAGTTTTCTCAATTTAATCAAACACTTTACTCAAACATTAGTTAATTCTAATCCATAAACTCATATTTTTACGAACATTTTTAAAGCACAAAAAAAAAAAAAAAAAAAAAAAAAAAAAAAAAAAAAAAAAAAAAAAAAAAAAACAAAAAAAAAAAAAAAAAAAAAAAACAAAAAACAAAAAACAAAAAACAAAAAACCCTTGAAATTTACATATATATCTAATCATCTGCGAATTTTGCAAGCATGGAAATCCAATGAAAGTTATTAATTTAATAGTGCAACATTGAAAAAAGTTACACCAGGTGTAATATGAGCTTATATCTTACATATGTTGGTAAGTCAAAAGCCCAAAATCCTTAGAATAAATAAATTTTGTTACTGCTCAGAATAAATCAGATAACAAAACTCAAAACAAATAAATTAATGCAGCGTTTGGCAGCACAAAATGGGAACATGAATTGTGATAAGAAGTCAATAAAAAGATTTAAAGACACTAAGAACCATTGGAAAGTTCTCTTAGTGGCAAAACCCATAGACAACTAATACCCAACTACAATAACAATCAAATCAAAAAACCCTTACATGAAATATGAAATTGTTGAGAGGGAAGAGCAGTCAAAGAGGCAATGTGATGAGTGAGAGGTATGAGAGTTAGTGAGGCTGAGTGTATGGGTGAGAGTTGAGGATGCTCTGTTTTTGGGTGAGAGGTTAGTGAGGCTAAGTGTGGACTAAATAAATTTCTATAGAACGCGTGTTTAATACTTAGTCCTAGAGGAACTCGAGTCTATAAGACTTGAGTTCTGTTCAAAATTTAATTAAAAAGCAGGCGTTTGTTTAATTAAATCTTGAGTCTTAAAGACTCGATTTTTACATAGTTTTTGCCACCTCAGCAGTTCACAACAACTGCAAAGCGACTTTATAACACTCGCTTTTTAACTTGAATCTCGAGTTTTTAAAACTCGAGATATCACTTTTCTTAAATCTTTCAAATGGTTCCTAACTTACTATTTTCAATCACTATTCACATCTATTCTGCACATTCTCTCCCTTATTTAGGGAATTTATCAAGTTTGTGAGTCTTTTGAATCTTGCCATTTCAAGTACTTAAGTAGAAGTTACAATTTAGTGGCCCACGAGCTCGCACAGCATGCTAGAAAAACTGGAAATTGCCAAATTTGGGAGGGCGTTGCCCCTCCCTTTGTTCTGTCTTTTCTGCAATCTGATATGCAATCTGATCTGTGTAGTTAATGTTACTCTGTCCTGTTTTGCAGGCTCTTTATATGTTTTTCCTGGTTGGTTTAATGAATATATTTCCACTTCAAAAAAAAAAAAAAAAAAAGACTTTACAAGTACTATTATTGCACCGATACACACGTAGCACTACTACACACTCCACTCACCAAATTCACATTCACACCTACTGACACTAGAGCTCTTCTTTGTTGACTTTGCTTCACTTCTCTCTAATTTACTTCACCTAACACTTGACTTTATTTTCTTCACTTCACGTGCTCCACTTCACGTCACACACTACTTCAAACGTCTCACTTGATGTTTTTATGACACACACTCACTTCACAAGTCTCTCACACCTGCTACATTACCTTTCTTCACTTCAACCATCACTACATCTATTTATGCTATTTATACTAGCTTCTAACTTCTTTCTTTTATTGACAATAAAATAATGGCTTTCTCAAACCTTCTAGACAATTTGAAAATGTGTGAGTTCTAGAGAATTCCAGAGAGAGAGAAATTGAGATAAACTCTAGATATTTCTAAGAGAGAGAGAGAGAGAGAGAGAGAGAGAGAGGAGGGCAGTGCTTGATGTTTAACATATATATATATAAATATATATATTGGGTCATACTAACGAGTGCTCTTAAGGCACTGATTAAGAATCCAGTTAAAGAAAGTTTTTATAGGAAAAGAAAAAAAAAGTAATTAATATTTTGACAGTTTTTTTCATTTCTCATAAAAGTGATGTCAAAACTTTTTTTAACTGAATTCTTAATGAGTACCCTTAGAGCACTCGTTAGTATTTCCCATATATATATATATATATAAGGGTTGTTGTTAACGAGAAACTCTAGATATTGAGAGAGAGAGAGAGAGAGAGAGAGAGAGAGAGAGAGAGAGAGAGGGGCAGTGTTTGATGTTTAACACATATTTATATATGGGAAATGCTAACGAGTGCCCTAATTAAAGAAATTTTTTATGAGAAAAAAAACAATTAATGTTTTAACAGTTTTTTTCATTTCCCATAAAAGTGATGTCAAACTTTTCCTAAAATTAATTCTTAACCACTGCCCTTAGGACACTCGTTAGCATAACCCTTTATATATATAGAGGATTTTATTAATCTGTGCTTAAGGTTACACAATAGTAAATTAATATGTGCCTTTAGGGCACTCATTAACCTGATCCATATATATATAAAAGGGTTATGTTAACGGGCACAGTAAGATACTTGTTAACAACAATCTTTTACAGCTTTTTACTGCATTTATTATACTTTTCCAGCTTTTTGATAATTGTTTAACAATTTTTATCTTTTTTTATTTTTATTTTTTTACATTTCCCTATATAAAAAAGTTGTTGCTTGGTGTAAATTCTCATCATTTTTTCTATCCGGGCATACTCAAGGATATCTCTTTTTTTTTTTTTTTTTTTTTTTTTAAGCATCTGTCAAGTATGTTGCCTATTGAATTTGCATAAACTAATAAAAAATTAAATAAACAATAATTTCAATTTCAATTTTAGATAAAGCTAATAATGAACTCAACAAGAACTCAATCAGGAAGAGCAGCAGACCTAGATGCCAAAAATGGGTTTGCGAAAATTTTCACAAACTACGTTACAATTTACTATTGTTTCAAAAATATGTAAGGATTTATCATTTTTTTGATAGTTGAGTTTGCCAAAATCGAGTTTTTCATGATACTCGAGTACTATTAAAAAATTTTAAAAATTTTTTAGAGTATATTTTTTCAAAAAACTCGAGT
Source organism: Quercus lobata (assembly GCF_001633185.2). Lineage (NCBI taxonomy): Eukaryota > Viridiplantae > Streptophyta > Magnoliopsida > Fagales > Fagaceae > Quercus > Quercus lobata. The sequence goes on along the minus strand of NC_044912.1, from coordinate 41,849,750 downwards.
TTTTAGAACTTGAATTTCATAACTAACTCAAGTTAAAAAAAAAAAAAGTAATAAATTTTTACATATTTTTAACCTTACATATTTTTAAAACAGTAATAAATTACTAAATTTTTTACATATTTGACATTTGGCACACCAAACATCAAAAATAGACCCTCATGAGGTATGCCAAATGCCAAAAAATTTGGCACACCGCTATAGTACCGTCTCAAATATGAGACGGTATGGACATCAATGCTATAATTTTTTTTTTCTTATTTTATTCACTTTTCTCTCTCCTCCCAACACATCTTTATCCGTCTGCAACACAGCTCTCTCTCTCTCTCTCTCTCCTCTCTGGTCTCCATCTCTCCGTTGCTCCCTATTTCTTTCTTAGTTTCATTTTTTTTATCTCTCCATCTCTCCGTCTCTGCGCCTCTTTCTCTCTCTTTTTTTTTTTTTTTTTCCTGAGAAGGCGATTCTGACCTGAAGCAGAGCTCGCCGATTGAAGCTCGCCAATCTGAACTTCTGCTCGTCGATTTGAAGCTCTGCTCGCCCAAGGGTAGTCGCCGTTCTTTGCTCGTCGTCCTCCACAGCTCTCACCGCCGATCTCGTCGCTGATGGTTGGTTGAGTTTGGTCATTGATTGATCTGTTGGGTTGGGGTTTTGTTGAAGATTTTGAGTTTTTTTTTTTTTTTTTGGTTGAGGCTTTTGGATTTGAAATTTGTTGGAGGATCTGGTGATTGTAGTTGTAGTTTGTGGCGGTGGTTGTTGTTGTGGCGGTGGTTGTAACGGTGACTGTTGGAACCGGTGGCGACTGGGCTGTACATTTGTATATTTGCTGGGTTTTGGGTAAATATATTATTTTAATGTATAGAATTGAAGTATAAAACATCTGATAAATAGTATGTTGTAAAATGATGTGTTAAAATGATAAAGTAGGTTTTTGGTGCGTCAAAATAGTATTTTTTTTGAGAGAGCTGATGGGAATGCTCTAAGGACTACAAAAATTTTATCTCCAAGTGGGGCTATGAATTGGTTGAATAGTACGTGCGAATTTTCAAGGTTGGATGTAAATTAGCCACGCTGGTTTGTCCACCTTGTTGTGGTCCTTGCGGACTGTGGAGTCAATATTAAGGCTGTCCCTTTGCCAGGCGCCTGAGACGTGTGGAGCCCATGAGAGAGAGGTCTCCTGCGCCTAGTGAATGAGAGATTTTCCCCCAATTCCCTCATCAATAAGCAAATTCCCTCATCAATAAGCAAATAGAAACGTCAAGTCCAGGTTAAAGTTATTGTGGCCAGTATGCATTGCGACCAAATGTATTTATTTTTAAAAAAATCAAATAACAAATTTCACAATAAAATGTTAAAGTTATTAAAGTCATTGTGGCCAGTATGCGTTGCGATCACATGTATTTATTTTTAAAAAAATCATATAACAAATTTCACAATAAAATGTTAAAGTTATTATAAGTTTAAAAATTGACATGGCAATGAATATCATTGATGGATTTCAATTTACTTATAAATAAATATTTAAAATATATTTTTATGATTGGTGACACATCAATTTTTAAATTTAATACAATAAAACTTATAGCATATATGTAGTGCTTCTCAATTTTCATAACATGTGAAGGTTGTATGTTTTGGTCAATGTAATAATATTTTTTATTAAAATCACGAATCATATCATGATTGTAATACATAAATTATTATCACCTCAACCATTATAAATTAAAATATAGACTAAATCTTATCAAAATATATATATATATATATATATATTTATATATATATAGACTAAATTGAAAGCTTGAAGTAATTTTGATTTTATTCCTTAAAATTTCAAATTTTGAATATGTTCACTAACTCTAAGTTTCAAAATTCAAATTCACTGTTCTTCCTCTAGATGACACAACATTCCACGTTTAACTTTTCTTCTTTTACAAACTATCCTTTTAATATAAAAAATTTATGTATATATATACTATACAAATAAACTATTAAAAACTATGAGATTACCATATGTACACTAAATGTCAATTTCGTGCAATTTAGATTAAAGTGACTTAAAGGTAACAGTGGATTCATGAGCTTAATCTAGGGGAAGGACTAAAAGATAACATTGAAAGAAAGTTTATTTAAAAAATATTTGGGAAATTTAATCAACAAAAATGAGTATATAGTTAAATAAAAAATTAATGATCATACAATAGATAAATACAAATAAGAAATGTAATTGAGATGGGAATTAAATAAAATTCTTAAAAAAAGGATTTGAAAGAAAATTTGAAAAATCCATAATATAATCTAGTTATACTCATATAAGTTATAACTCAAACAACTACATGCGCATACAATTAAAAGATATAAACAAAAATAATTAATATGTAATCATTATTCATATTTCCATAAAAAACTTAAATCACTAACATATATAAGAAATTTAAACATTTCAATTGAATATTTAAAAGTGAATTGAGAATATAAATAAGGATTATATGTCGTGCTATCTTTCATAGGATTAAGTTTTTTTTTTTTTTTGGGGGGGGGGGGTATGTGGATGGGGCTTACATATGAGTCTCACAAATTAAAAACATATACACTCAATTCACCAGATACTTTCCAGTTTTCAGTGAATGGGTCATAGGAATAATTTTAGGGTGTGTTTGGATACCGCTTATTTTACTAAAAGTTGAAAACTGAAAATACTGTAGCAAAATAATTTTTAAATATATTAATAGTGTTGTGGGACCTATTTTTAATGAATGTTTTGTTGAAAAAAAAATTTTGTAAGTCTTGTAAACAGTACATGAAACCCACTAGAATCTCTCAAAAGTTGCTAAAACGTGCTTCTTAAAAAAAAAAAAAAAAATGCTGGATTATTAATGGTGGGCCTACATAATGGGGTGAGTCTGTGAGTAGTCATAGTCCTCTAATAGCGGTATTGAAAACAGAAAGTAGAGAAAGAAAGAGAGGGAAAATGAAGGAAACCAGGGAGAAATAAGACATCAGAGAGATTTGAGAGCGATTTTTGAGAGAAATTAACTAAGTTGGATTAATGAGTAATTACACGATTACAGTATATATCCACATGAATTAAGTCTTAAACTCGGCCAAAATTGGCAAATGCCCCTTTCATAGAAACTTTCCAGAATTTTGCCCATTTTCTCAAACTAATTAGGGGAATGCCCTTATTTTGAAACTCGAATTTTCTAAAAATCGAGTTCCAAATGTAAAACTCAATTTTTATAAAATTCAAGCTATAGTGAACGTGGGCTTAGAGAAATTAAAAAAAAAAAAAAAAAAACTCGAGTTCCATGAACTCGAGTACTTCACATGGAACTCGAGTAGTCTTAGAATTTTTTTTTAATTTTTCAGTTTGCTATAACTCGATTGTCCAAAAATCGAGTTTGAAATTGAAACTCGATTTTTAGAAAATCGAGTTTCAAAACAGGAACATTCCCTTAATTAATTTGAAAAATGAAGCAAAATTTTGAAAAGTTTGTGTGAAATGGGCATTTGCCAATTTTCTTCGCCCAAACTCAATGCAGTTATTATTTGAACACGTTGGAGGATCCGTCACAAAACTCTAACCAAACCCGCCAATCACTTTAACCAATAACTGGTGAACACATGGTTCACTAATTCTAAATATCTTCACTCAACTAAACGACACTGTATGAGGGGATAGGATCCCCTCTAGTTCAAATTTCTCCTGTTTCCTCCAGTTTTTATCCGGATGCAAGACAAGTGTCAAAAAAAAATATCCAAAGGCACAAAACAAAGCACCTAAGGGTCAAAAGATAACAACTTTAAATACAATTTTCATAGCATTATTTTTCCTTCTTTCTCTCTCTTCTTTCCCCCCGTCTCTTTCAGCTGAGTTTACCAAGCTACTGTAAAAACAAAGAAGAAGAAGAAGCCACAGCCGTCACACCATCAGTTCGAGCCTCCCTTCAGATCTACTAGTTTTTCTCCATCCTTTCGCGAAATCGACGTTGCAAATCTCTTCTTTGGCCTCCGATTTGCAAAACCCAAGAGTTTGATCTCCATTTTCGGAGACACGCGCGGTGGCCGTCGACCCACGCGCCGTCACAGATTTCCCGTCACAGTTTGATCATTATTTTTACACATGTCACTCATCTATTTTAAAATGGGAAGAAACTGGAGGTTTTGAAACTGGAGGTGATTCTTAAGCCTCAGACTCAGCCTCATCACATATTCACATTATTTCTGATATGGCACCGGTTGATTTACCACTTAATAGAGCGACATCGTTTTGTATTCCTTGCTGTTGCTTTGTTTTAATAGAAACGATGCCCTTTGGTTGCTGTTGTTTTGTTTCGACAGAAATGCTGCCGTTTGGGATTGTACCGTTAATAATAGACTCAACCCTCTTTATTAAAATTTTTTGAAAATATTATCATTACAAACATCTTTTTTATTTTTTTTTTGGAGAATCATCATTATAAACATTTACGTGTTGGTACCAAGTTGTTGGTCCATTCAAAAGAAACCTCGGGTTCTTAGAAGAAAATATTATATATAAATTAATTCAAGAGAATTCTAAGTTCTACAAGTACAGATTTTGTCCAATTCTTCACTTCCCCAATCAAACAATGAGAATCACAAGTGGGATAATAGTCACCAACCAGAATCACCGATGGGGTTGGTATAGTAGTTTCCAAGTCTCATATAATCTATGAGGTCTTCAAGGACCTCCACTCAAATTTCTTAGCCTATACCTTAAAGTAACTTTATGGAATTCCCTTTTTAGTTACTTATGTTCTATTCGGAATGGAGGAAGGGGAAGGTCCATCCAAACATTGGGTTAGTGTTTTTAAGAATAGGGGCTATATACTTGCATTAGGGATTCATTAGGTAAAATTGTTTGTGCATTTAGAAAAAAGGCATAAGTGGGTATCAATAATACCTTACAATAGTTCACACGGCCAAAACAGGGATTACAAACAAGTTAAATTATGGTGATAAAGAACATATATATCTCGATGTTTTCCTCAAAAAAAAAAAAAAAAAAAAATCAATGTTAAAGTTTTAATAGAAAAATAGAAATATTATGTGAAAGAGTCGATTGTGCAACATTTAAATGCGCTATATGTACATAAATAAAATATAAATCATTTACTACAAAACAAGAATTATTTATTTTTCTCATAAAAAAAATGATTTATTTTTATCATAAATGACAAAAAAAGAGTCATTATTTATATTAGAAAAAAGTTTGGCTTAGAATAGGTTTAGAACCTTGAGTTCCAACTACTAATAAGAAGATAACATTAGTCTTGTTATATGCAATGCACATGTAGTTCGTTGGGTTAAGTAAGTCACATGCATTGTACATGACAAAAACTAATGTAATTTTTTTATTGATGGTTGGAGTCTAATGGTTTGTTTGAATAAGAGGTGGCTCAACATAGAGTTCAGGGTGATCATACTATCATAGGACCACCCTGACTTTGAAAAAAAAATACAATTATTATGTATAAATTTTAAAAATTTGTGATTTTTTTTTATCTTTAAAAAAACTTTGTGACCACCCTAAATTTTTTTTAGGCCCAACATAATTAAATTTTAGACAAAATTTGGCAACAAGCATGCTTGTAAATTAAGGCTACAACTCTATTCGATATTTTTTTTCTATTGAATGTGAATTTTAACAAATCCACCATTTAATTACATTTTCTTATTAAATCCTTCATACTTGCAACATTTAAAGAAGATAAAAATATCAATAGTTATATCGTCATCAAATATTTAAATTTTGAGTTTTTATAGTCTAAAATTATACCCAAAAAAAAAAAAAAATTATGGATCGAATAGAAAACAACATCCGATTGGCATGAAATTTTAACGTGTTTTAAGAATATAGAGAACATGCAATTCATTGATTAGATTTTCAGAATATGTAACAATATTAATTCATTTAGTGAGAGTGACCATAACAAAGTTTGTAGTCACATTTTGTTCTTAAATTTTGGTCCACTTAACAATATATTAGGTCCTTACAAATAAAAAAAAAAAGCCCAAGAAAATTTTTATTTAACTAAACTTTTGAAGAGATGTAGCTTGCAACATTGATAATATGACTATCATGTAATGATTTCAAAATTAAAAAATAAAAAATTGTAGAAGGAAATTGTAAGATTTTATGTATTTGCATGTGTGTGTGTTATTATTATTATTTTATTTTATTTTTGGTTAATGTATGAAATTATTCTCTTTTTATTAGATTTTGTATAACTTAGTTTTTTAATAACCACCCTCAAAAAAATTTCTGGAGCCGCCATTAGTTTGGATTGAGAGGGAGGGAGAAAGAGTAGAGTAGAGTAAATTTGTTTCAAAATTAGCCTATTTTCAGCCAATCCCCCTCAACTCCCCCTCTTTCCCCCCTCCATTCAAACTGGCCCTAAGGCCCTAAATATGTTTTTTTTTTTTGAGGGGCCTCTAAATATGTTTGAAATCAAATTTTGTACTTATATATTTTATATTTTATAGAGAGAGAGAGAGAGAGAGAGCGAGTTAGTGAGTAGTAACCAATTAGATCTTCTAAAGCCATCTTTACAGTATAGCCATATATACAACTGCATTCACACGGAGCCTAAATCTGTAAGCATCACAAAGTTGACCATTTTTTATATGCAAAAATTTCCAAATGAAGGAGTCTTTGATTGACTCTTTGTTGCTATGCTTTCCGCCTTTCCCATTGTTTCTTAACCTCTTAAGTCCAGCCGAGCTCAGTACCAAAAGTTTAGTCTCCAGGTGAACCAATATATTGGTTGAATTTTTGAAGGATGAACAATTTTTTTTAATATTTTAATTATCAAATATGGAAAAAGATATTACTTATACTAGGTAATTTGGAGAACACCCAACCAATCAATGCATGGGTTCCGCAGCAGAGTTGTGTGAGTGTGACAAGATATAAAATTATAAAAAGAAATAGAAGAAAGGACATATCTGTAAGCATCACAAAATTGACCATTTGTTTATATGCAAAAATTTTCCAAATGAAGGTGTCTTTGTTGTTGCTATGCTTACCGCCTTTGCCATTGTTTCTTATTAGAGACGTCTAAATCCAGCCGAGCTTATAAGGACTACCAAAATTTTATCTCTAAGTGGGGCTATGAATTGGTTGAATAGTATACGTGAGAAATGTTCTTCATGAATTGGACAAAGAGTTGAGCTTGATGGTTTAGGACTCATACATATTTAAAATCATTTAAAATCCAAACGATATGAAAGAGTCCTCCAACTTGCATAACGTAATAGAGAAAATTGGTCTTATAGTAATTACAAAATTATGACTATTTTTTATTTGCAAAAGAAAAGATAAAAGAGGGATTAAACAAAATATCCCAAACTATGACTCTCCATTTGAAATCCCAAATTAGAATGGCTCCAAAATTGACCATTTGTTTATATGCAAAAATTTTCCAAATGAAGGCGTCTTTGTTGTTGCTATGCTTGCCACCTTTGCCATTGTTTCTTATTAGAGACGTCTAAATCCAGCCGAGCTTATAAGGACTACCAAAATTTTATCTCCAAGTGGGGCTATGAATTGGTTGAATAGTATACGTGAGAAATGTTCTTCATAAAGAATTGGACAAAGAGTTGAGCTTGATGATTTTGGACTCATACATATTTAAAATCATTTAAAATCCAAACAATATGAAAGAGTCCTCCAACTTGCATAACGTAACAGAGAAAATTGGTCTTATAGTAATTACAAAATTATGACTATTTTTTATTTGCAAAAGAAAAGATAAAAGAGGGATTAAATAAAAAGGTTTGTGAGTCCTATAAACAATGCACGTGACCCACTTAAAAACCACCACAGCCACATTAATGCCATCTTAAAAAAAAAAAAACAAAAACGCTGGATGCTGATAAGTTGAATCCAAACGGGTATTAAACGAAGAGTGAGGGTCCGTTCGAATACAGCTGAAAACTGAAAACTGAAACTGAAAACTGAAAAATACTGTAGCAAAATAATTTTTAAATGTGTGAATAATACCGTGGAACCCATTTTTAATGAAAAAGTTGTTGAAAAGTGAAATTTGTGGGTCCATAAACAGTATATGATGTGCATTGATTCGTTGAAAAAAAGTTAGAAAAGTTAAAATTTGCAGTTACTGATTATTGAACAGTACATAAACAGTAACCGCAAGTCGAAAAACGCAAACGCACTGGAAATCAGCGCAATCCAAACCAAACGCAGCTTGACTTTCATCGTTATCCCATCTTTCACTGTAAAATTAATCACTATTCTCATTTGCCATGACAATGATCAAGTTCCTAGGTGGAGGGTTCCTGAAACTTCTTCATGCATTTTTAATGCTTTTGGTGCACTTGAGTCTAGTCCTTGGATTCATTTCAGGGGCTAGAGTTGGAGATGCTAACAACATCAGGTGCCTAGAGGGGGAGAGACAAGCGCTCCTTGAGTTCAAAAAAGTCCTCGTTGACGATTATGGCAAGCTATCTTCATGGCGGAGTGAAGATGAACATAAGAATTGTTGCAACTGGGAAGGAGTTCACTGCGACAATCAAACAGGCCATGTACTTGAGCTTGAGGTTCATTATTTGCGAGGTATGATTAGTCCTTCAATACTTGAGTTGCCTTATTTGACTTCTCTTGATCTCAGGGGTCATGATTTTAATCAAAGCCATATCCCAGAATTCATTTGTTCTCTTAGTAACTTAACATTCCTCGATCTCTCTTTGGCCAATCTCAGTGGTTCATTTCCAGATCAACTTGGAAACCTTTCGCATTTGCAACAACTCCATCTTAATAGAAATGATTTGAAAGTTAATGAAAATCTCGAATGGCTCTCTCATCTATCTTCATTAGAATACCTTGACCTTAGCGACACAAATCTCAGAGCTGCCAATGATTGGCTGGAAGTTGTGAGTCATCTCCCAAATTTAAAAAGCTTGTTCTTGTCGACATGTGATCTTCCTCCTATGAGTTTTTCATCTCTTCCCAGTTTCAATTATTCAAAATCTTTTACTTCTCTTGAAAGTCTGTCTTTGAGTTCTAATCAACTAAACGGCAGCATTCTAAAATTCTTGGGGGGTATATGTTCTTTACGACAATTGTATTTGGGGAACACCACTCTCAAAGGACAACTGGTTGACCTTCTCAATAATTTGTCTGGATGTGCAAAGGACTCATTAGAGGGTTTGAGTTTACCATCTAATCAAATTTCAGGTTTGTGGCCCAATAATTTTGGAATATTATTTCCGTTGTTAAAAGAAATTAATCTTCGAAATAACAGCATAAGTGGGACTTTACCCAAAACCATTGGAAACCTATATAACCTCAACTATTTGGCTGTCACTTCAAATTGCTTGCGGGGCGTGATCTCTGAAGCCTTTTTCTCAAATCTTTCCAAATTAAAGTATTTAGACTTATCCAAGAATTCCCTCACTTTGGAATTCAGCTCCCAGTGGGTTCCCACTTTCCAATTGAATTTCATAATCTTAGACTCTATCAAGTTAGGGCCTAGATTTCCAAATTGGATCCAAACTCAAACGAAAATCATCATGCTTGATATCTCCGATGCTCAAATTTCAGATACCATTCCGGCAGAGTGGTTCACAGACCTGCCTCCTACATTAGCATATTTAAATCTTTCTTGCAACCAAATATATGGATGGTTACCAAATATGTTAACAAAGTTTGAGAATGAGGGTCTTGCAATTGATTTGAGTGCAAACCAGATAAGGGGTCGATTACCACTTTTTCCCACTAAAGTCATGATGTTGAATCTCTCTAAAAATCGGTTTTCAGGGACAATTTCGTCTCTTTGTAAAATCAGCAGTGGGTTCTTGAGTTACCTAGACTTATCTGAGAACCGATTATCTGGACAACTTCCTAATTGTTTTATGCATTGGCGTAAGCTGGTCATTTTGAATTTGGCTAGCAACAATTTTTCTGGGGAAGTTCCAAGCTCTTTCGCCTTGTTGACTCAGCTCGAAACATTGAGTCTGAGTAACAATAGTTTCTATGGAGATTTACCCTTGCCCATGAAAAATTGTAGTTCGTTGAGTTTTGTAGACTTGGGAAACAATAGATTCTTTGGACAAGTACCAGCTTGGATTGGGGAGAGCCTGCCACTGTTAAATATTCTTATCCTACATTCCAATAATCTCAATGGAAGTATACCATTGCATATGTGTTGGTTGAAAGATTTACATATCTTGGATCTCTCCCTAAATGATATATCTGGAACTATTCCACAATGCCTCAACAATTTCACTGCCATGACTCAGATTGGGAACTCTTCCAGTGATATCTTTCATAGATATTACTTTAAATTTGTTGATACTATGTATACTAATATGACTTTTGTTTATGAAAAAGAATTTGTTGATAATGCGAGGCTTATGTTGAAAAGAAGGGAGTATAAGTATGATAAAATTCTTGGATTATTAAAGATCATTGACCTTTCAAGCAACAAATTGATGGGAAAACTTCCAGATGAAATCTCAAGTCTTTTGCAATTGGTTGGACTAAATGTTTCGAGAAACAAATTAGTTGGAGAAATCCCTCAAACAATCGGTCAAATGAAGCAGTTACAATCACTTGATTTATCAAGGAATCAATTCTCAGGCAAAATCCCATCTAGCATGTCAGAGTTAAACTTTCTGAGCGACATCGACCTATCATACAACAACTTATCTGGGAAAATTCCTACAAGCACTCAACTCCAAAGCTTTAAAGCATCTGATTTCACTACAAGAAAAAAGACTTAATACAACAAAATAAGTTGTTGCAATAACAACTAATGTCATTGTAATAGGTGTTATTGCAACGATATACAAGTCGATGCAAGCTGTTGTAATAAACTCTGAGGCAATAGGTTTATGCAACACTAGATTTCGTTGCAATAAGTACCATATATTGCAATGATTTATTTGGAAAATCTCGTTGCAATAGGTGTTATTGCAATGACAAAAAAGTTGATGCAAGCCATTGTAATAAAATTTGAGGCAAAAGGTTGAAAAAATCTCATTGCAATAGGTTGATTTTTTTATCAAAAAAAATTTTAAAATAAATAAATCATTTTCTTGAATAATAATTTTTTCATTAACCTATTTTGCAATTCAAAAACCATATCGAGGAACTATACTAACAATATAGTTCGATGTGAAATAAAAGATTACCTATTACAACAACATATCTCAATGTATAAAAAGGGTTACCTATTACAACAACACATTTCGATGTAACATAATAATTATTGCTACAATCTCATATTGATGTAATAAATTTAAGTTACTATTACAACAAAAAACAACCTAGAGATGCAATAGTATATATATTACCTCCATTATTTTTTTTGTTGTAATAATACTTGTTGTATTATGTCTTTTTTCTTGTAGTGTTTTATTGGAAACCCGACACTTTGTGGGCCTCCGCTTATACAGAAATGTCCAGGTGAAGAAGTACCAAACCAAAGTCACCAAGCTCATTATGGCAATAAAGATGATGAAGATGAATTTGGAAAATGGTTTTATGTCGGAACAGGATTTGGATTTGCTATAAGTTTTTGGGTTGTTTGTGGTTCTCTGTTGTTGAACCGTTCGTGGAGACATGCCTATTTCTTATTACTGGACAACATGAAGAATTGGCTCTACGTAACAACGGCAGTGAACATAGCAAGGTTGCGGAGGAATTTTCAGAGGCAATGATGACCCCTTTGTGGTGGTTAGCAAGGTAAGACGTCTATTACTCCTTCAGAATACATATAGTCTATAGTTGTATCATGATTAATTCAATAAGACAATAAATTTTGAGTCATAAGAAGAAAAACTAAGGCGTTTTTAATATTAAAATGTCAACGAATTAATATTCATATAACTTTCTATTTTATAATTTTTTTATTTAAAAATCATTGATATTACGTTTTGACATGCAAACTACTAATTAAGTTTTTGTAGTAAGGTTTTGTAAAGATCTTTTAAAAAAAAAAAAAAATTATAATGTCTAATAAACTTAATCTTTTTGTGACATAATGGATCTTATGTATGGTTTTATCTTTCTTCACTTCGAAAAAATACTTTTAACATATGTACTTGCATTTGGGGAAAAATTGAAAGTTATTATTTTTAGGGGTAATTACTCTCCCCTCTCTTGAAGTTTGGGAGAATGACATTCCACCCCAAACTTGAAGGGAAAAACCTTTCCTCCATTGATGTTCGAAGAAAATAACACTCCCCATTATATTTATATTAGTAACAGAATATTCTAAATTTCTATAAGATTCTGTTTACCAAAATTTAACTATGCTTAGTAAAAATATAACCATTATATTTATAATTAAAATGCAAAATTTATCAAGCATCAAAAGACTTGCAACGACAAATCTCTTCAGTCTCCATAGCTTGTTGAAAAAAGAAAAAAGATACAAAAGTCATATGAAAATATTTTAAATTCGTCTTTAATTAAAAATTTAAAATAATGGATTTTAATTATGAAAGAGAGGATAATTTTGGACACCTACCTTAAGCAAATGACAAATTAGTGCACATAATTTTTAACATTAATTTAACAGAGTTTGGTCAATGGGTGTCAAAGTGAGCAGTGTTTTTTCCCATGAGGTTTGAATGGACTGTAATTATTTCAAATCTCAAGGGAAGGAAGTATAATTATCTATTATTTTTACATAATTTTCATTGTTATGATAATTTTAATTGTTAGAATTATCTTCAAATAATTTTTGATGAATTTCTTGTTCTTTTTTGAGATTTTTATTTAAATTTGTTTGTTATATTTTCTATATTGATACTAAACTTAAAATGTGACGAGAATAAAAAATAATATTTGTTAAAGGTACATATTAACGTAACTTCACTTAATAATAGAATCACCCAATAGCCTCAACTTGCCCATGAAAATATAGATTAAACACATAAATTGATGTGTTAATACTATCCAAACCAAAATTAATTCCATATGGAGAATTAAATATCATAGTCCATGCACTAAAATTAACAAAAAAAAAATTATTAATTTTTTAACAAATGAAGTTTATTTTAGTTTAAGTTAGGTGATGCATAATTTGAGAGAGAGAGAGAGAGAGAGAGAGAGAGAGAGAGAGAGAGAGAGAGAGAGAGAGAGATTGTTTGGTTTATAGTTGTGTCAGTGTGAAACAATGTAAAGTTCCAATTGAGTTGGGTTTCTATTGACTCAATACTTTGGAGGTTTTTTAGAGGTGGGGATAAGATTACACGCCTATTTATGGATTTTTTTTTTTTTTGGTTGAGAAACTAGTTAATATATAAATTATATTATCAATTTGGGGACTTTTTTGTGATGGGGGCTTAAACTTAGGCCTAGAGTGGACTATAAATGAACCGAGGTATTTATGAATAGCTTGAGTTTGACTAAAGAAAATGCTTATTTACGTTCACTTATTTAGCTAATAAGTTAAGTTTAAGCCAAAATGTAGGCTTGACTATTAAAGGAACCAAGATCAAACATGAGAGTGTATTCGTGAATAAGCTTGTGAACATGAAACTTAATTCAAGTTGTATAATATTATATATTTATTTATATAAATGTATATAAAAATATACTTATATAGACTGAGATTTGATTGTGTAAGTTTGTAAAAAAATTCTTAAGCTATCAAATTATTACTTTTAATTTATTTATAATATAAATAGTTCATTTGGTAGTAAAATTGATATATAAATTTACAACATAAAAATGGTGAATCTAATTTTTATAAATTCATAAATGAAAATTGTTTTATTTAATTAACTAAAATAATATAATTTCAACTACAACTTTATTTATTTATTTTTTTTTTTATGATAGCCGGTAAAGGATTAAAATTTTAATCATGATATTTACTATATATGGAAAATGAAAAGTAAATTTAGACCCCTTGTTTTTATTTTTATTTATTTTTTTTTTATGCACACTTTATCAACTTAACAAATTAGCCAATAGAAAACTTACTAGCATGACCCCATAATTAGCTCTAAGTAATTCGGAGTCTTCTATCTTGAAATCCTTTCATGGATCACATTTGCAACTTCAATGACCACCCTGAAAATTTTGATCTCCATGGCTAAAGTACATGGATGGCCTTGTGGCTTTATGTTATGTTTGGATGTTGGGAGAAGGAGGGGGAGTAGAGTAGAGGGAGGGAGAGTAATTAAATTACCTTGTTTGGATGTTTTTTTAAGGAATGAGGGGGAGGGATTTGGAAGGCTTTGGAGGGGTTTGAACTATTTCTAGTCCCTCATTTTTAATTCCCCCAAATTGGAGAGATTTGGAGGGAGAGTGGAGTATAAAAATACTTAATCAAATGAATTACCAAATTTTCCCTTACTATATTAACAAAATTACAAATGAAAAGATTAATTATTCCCTTCCCCCTTACTTAATTTTAAAAACATCTAAATAAGGTGGAAGACAATCATTCCCCTCTACTCTCTTCTCCACGACTCTCCTTCCCTCTACTCTCCTCTCCTTCAAAACTTCCAAACATAGCATTAGTCTTGATCTCACCAAAGGCAACACCAGCTTAAGATTTACTTTCAATACTCGCAGGTTATGGTGAAATAAAGGTTTAGTGATTCCTCAACTTGGCGCATGACAATCCTCCCAAAAACGTCTCTCTATGAGTCGATTACAATGTACCCTTATATAATTAAGTATTTAGAGCATGAGTTCCAAGTCATTATCCAATTTAACGAAACAAATTAGAAAATAGGATCCGTGTATCCTAATCAAGCGAGCCAATGTTAAGAGTGATGTTGAGAGGCATGCAATGATCTTAAGATATGATCGAAGGGCAATCAAAATTATACAATTTTCCTTCTTCTAATTAGTCATAATAGAACAATATAACCCAAACAAGATTACAAGTTATGAAATTTGCCAACTTCTAAAACCTAACAGAAAAAGAATAAGTTGATCTAGAAACTCATTAACAAACTCAAACTTGTTCAACAAAAAAATGAATAATGCTTAAACATGTAATCTCGTTCAGTGATGAACTCGAAATCAACTCATATTTGGCAACTTGTCTTGTCTCGGCTCATTTATAACTCTAGACCTAGAGCTGGCTGCTGGCCTTGAGACATATGTTGTTGTTGCTACTCCTTTGCACAATAATTTGTTTTTGTCATATTCATATACCTTGAACCAACACAACACTTTACGTGATTAGTAAGATTATTGTTTCGATCATATGGGCAAAGGCCTGTTCTTTCTTTCAATAACATGTTACTTATTAAAAGAAAATCAATAATATTTTTTTTAATTTAATTTTATTATTCAATAAATAACATGTTACTTATTAAAAAAATCATTAATATGTTTTTTTAATTATTTTTATAACTCAATAGTTTGGGGAGAGAATTTAAACTCTTGAATGTTGAAATTAAAGAGAACATGAGATGTCAATTGAGTTGTAAGACTCTTGGAATGATATATTTTTAGTTTAGTTTTACCTTTTTCTTTACCAGTTCCTGATTTTGCCGCACATGCTAAGAAGCATATTGCTAATGCTTTTCATATTTCAAATTGCATTACCAGGATGCATATATAGCTGTGCTGAAGACGATACGCTTAACCCGTAAGGTAAATCTCACTTTGCATGAAATAGTTGTACTTCTATCTAGTGCATGCATCAAGACTGATGGTTTTCTTTTATATCTTGGTGCTAAAATCAGAAGTTGCTGCTACTGGTGATCACGTCAAAATAAGTGTCAGAATCTCCGTTTGTAACATTTGTGTGGTTGTGGGTCTATAATATGCTGTGTTCTATCGCCCCTTTCAGCACCGTCATTATCAGCTACGTCTTCAATAAACCAAATTAAATAATTACAAAGATATCGTGTGTAATTTGAATTTAGTTAATGTTTGAGTGTTCCCATCCTGAACTATTTGTACTCTTACCTTTGTTTGTAACTTTGGTGGTTTTAAGCTGTGTGGCTACTCTCTTTGAGGCATTTTAACATTATTGAATGGGCATTTGACTTAGTTTCAAACATCATTTATAGTCTGCACTCTGCAGAAGATGTCTATTATAATGATTATTGTGCTCAGCACAGTTACACTATAGCTTCCTCCCAATGTCAGTAAATAAGTCATGAGTATTAAAAATTCAGGATATTTTTTTTGAGGATAAAAATTCAGGATTAATTTATTTAATTTTAATTTGTACACAAGTTAAGTAGTTCAAACTTAATTATATAGTAAACACCACGAATAAGTTTTTCCCCCTTTAAAAATATATCCTAATAACCAATAACTGAATGATAGTTACAATTATAATATTTGAGTTAATTAGATAGAAATATTTTATTTTATAAACTAATAAAAAATAGATCCATTAATTTATATTGTTAAAAATTATATATGATTTTTACTATGAAATAAATTATTTATATTGTCAACAAATTATATAATTTTTTTTTTTTATTGAAACGATAGCATATATAAGAACTTGATATTTCGTAAACTTATTTAAAAACTCACACAATCCAATTAAAGTTTATATAACTAGTTTCTCAAAAAAAAAAAAAAAAAAGAGTTTATATAACTTTATTTTTATAATGTAAACATATAAAATTATATAGGCTAAATTATAAAGTATACTCCCTAATTTTAAATTATTTTCATTTTTCATCTTATAGTTTAATTTTTTTTTTTTTTTTTCATTTCAATCCTTTAACATGTTTTCAATGTCCTTTTGTCAGCAGTTTGCCTTTCATGCCTTGATTAAAAATCAAAATTAAATCTCTGTTAAGCTTCCACTAATCATTTATTACAAAACAAGAATTACTTATTATTAGCAGATACTACCAGGAAAAAAAAAAAAAAAAAAAAAAAAAAAAAGAAAGAGATTTTATGGAAGAAGAGAAAGACAGCTCTAACTTAAGTTTCTAAGCAATCTTTGCAGTATGGCCATATAAATATTTATTACATATCTAATGGGTATCTTTTAAATACAAAGTTATCAACATTTATTTATTTATTTTAAACCTCCAAATAGGGTCGATATATATATATATATATATATATATTTATACACTTCATATTATTTAAAAATTTTAGCTAAAAAAGTAATACTTAGTTTTATTTATTTTTTATTCTATTAACTTAAATATATTTTCAATGTAATTCTTTCATCCATATCACACTTTTAAGTGTCATAAGTCGATCTATTTTTTGTTCTGATTTAAAAGTTAAATTGAATCTCTGTTGAACTTTCAGATTAATCATTTTCTATAAATCAAGAATTATTTATTTTTATTAAAAATTACTGGAGAAAAAGCTAAAAGTTTAAAATACACCCTATAAATTTGGTGAAATATCATTTTAGTTTTGTTCATTGCGGTTAAAAAATCTTCGTTCATTTTAATTTTTTTAGCATTAAAAAATTATTTAAATAGTATTTTATTTTTTTAATAGATCATCAGACTATCACTCTATTTTTCTTATGTGAACGTCGTCGTTTCGGTGTTGGCTCCGACCATCAGTTTATTTATAGCGTTTTCTCTAGCAAAATAAAAATGCCACAAAAAATAAGCGATTTTGTAACATTTGTTACAATTGCTACCATTTCAGCCCATTGCAGTGATCTGGGCATAGATTGTGTAGGTCTCAATGATAAGAAAAAACTTTGTGCAAGATCGTGTGTGTGTGACGTGCCTATGATTTTACATGCTTATCTTATGCTTATGGATTCACATCCATGCTATGGTGAAAGCTTAGGGGCTGTTTGGTTTTTTTTTTTTTTCATAACTCCTTACTCCTTAATTTTCGTCACTCATCACTCATTACTCATTACTCATCACTTAAAATACCCCAATTTTCTAAACCCCACCCGTTTGGCACATATTTTCAGTTTTTCATCACTCAAATTTTTCTACTATTTGTGAGACCCACTGCCTGAGCACATATCAGTGAGTAGCCTACCCACCTCCCTCAACTCTTTTCATTTCATTTTCTTCTCCTTCAGTCACCATTGCCCTGTTACTCTCCCAACACAAACCCGAAGCCAGCTAAGATAGAAGACGATCAGTGTTGATCGGTGTAGTGGCGGTGCTGATTGATGTTGATCCTTCGACGTGTAGTGGCATTGATCGGCGCCGATCTCCCAGCGTCGATCTCCATGTTTTATCGGTGTTGATTTTTGAAAACCCCAAGGCTTGATTTTTCATAGATCCCTTAAGTTTTATCGGTGAAATTTGTAAAGATTTTTTGTGGGTATTGTTCTATTTGAAAAGTTTGTTTCTTGATTATTTTTTTTATGGGTCTGAGATTGAGATGATGGTGCCGACGGTGGAAATGGAGAAGAAAAACAACAATACCCACACACAAACATCCTACCCAGTTTGTTTTTTGTGCAGATGGGGTTGTGTTTGTTTTGGGATGAGGTTTGTTTCGGAGATTGTTTGAATTGAAAAATTTGATGGGTATTGTTTGTGGGTATTGTTCGAATTGAAAAGTTTGTTTCTTGATTTTGGAAGGATGGAGAAGATGGTGGGTCTGAGCTCTGATCGGTGGTGGTATGAAGAGGCTGTGGATGGGGAGGGTTGAGATTCTTTTGTCTTTCGGTGTGGGAGAGATTTTGCTCTGAAGAAGAAGAACAGAGAAAGAAAGAAAAGTGGAGATGAGAGTGTGGTCTACTTTAGTGAAGAGTCGTTGAAGAAGGCCCATCAAAAGCAGTGCCTGAGTGTGATGTTGCTCTAACCGTGGGACCCTCAATGTGTGTTTAATTACCAAAATGCCATTGAAAACTAAGTTTTGGAAATTGAAAACATCTAAAATGTGTTTTCAGTTTTCATAACTCACCACTCAAAAATCAGAAAATTGAGTGATGGAAATAAAAACTGGAAACAAAAACCAAACAAACTTTTCAGCCATGGGACCCACATATTTTGAGTTATGAGTGATGGAAACAGAGTTATGAGTTATGGAAACAGCAAATCCAAAAAGCCCCCAAAACAGCCCCTTAATTTTATTTATTTTTTGATAAACAAAGCTTGATTTGGATTACACCTAATCTTAAAATTCTAGTAGAATGAGATTGTGTGTACTTTGCAAGTTAGTAGGACCTGGAATTGTCTGTAATAGAGTACTTGTACCAAATTTCATAAATAATCAGGTTTCTTCATATATTTATATTTTAATTAGGTCCAACATATTATACTTCTGGTTGATATTAAAGCAACGTTTGGATACAGCTGATTCAAGCAGCGTCGTCTGTGTTTTGGGGGTTTTTTTTTTTTTTTTTTGAGAAAAGCATATCATACTTTTCCAATGGGTCCCGTGCATTGTTCACGGGACCCACAAACATCTTTTTTCAACAAAATTTTCATTAAAAATGGGTCACACAGCACTATTTACACATTTAAAAATTATTTTGTTACAGTGTTTTCAATTTTCAGCAAAATGAGCGGTATCCAAACATACCTTAAGAGTATTTGTATCAATTTGTGCAAAAATAATTTATGACTATTTTAGTATAAGAACCTACATTTTTTTTTTTACATATTCACTTTTCAAAACACTTAAAATCAGATTATCTATTTTACATTATACTTTATTAAAATATAATTTTATTTATTTATTTCTCTTTCTTCATATAGAGCAACCAACATCTACTTTTTTTTTTCTTTTTTTTTTTTAATTCTCACGATATGTAGAGAGAAAAAAAAAAAAAAGTAGATGTTGGTTGCTCTATATGAAGAAAGAGAAATAAATAAATAAAATTATATTTTAATAAAGTATAATGTAAAATAGATAATCTGATTTTAAGTGTTTTGAAAAGTGAATATGTAAAAAAAAAAATGTAGGTTCTTTACTTGATCTCTGTTTATCATGTTTTTTAGATGCATTTTTCTTCTTAGTATAGAAATCATTAGGTTTAACAAAGTTATTTCTGTATTTTTTATATTTTTTATGGCTTTTATCATGTTTTTTAGCTTTTTGTCTGGAAGGAGCAATAGGAGGCAAGCCATATTGTTCACAGAAATTTCCCATTTCATATTTAGCTTTGCTTTTATTCTTAAATTGGTGTTTTAATAATTTTTCATCATTACACATATTGATACCAAGTTTTTTAATACTACTGAAAATATCACCATATGTTAAATTATCATAATCAATAGAATCATTTTTTCTCATTAATTCTTGTTTTACCTTATGAGCAAAGATAGGAGGCAGACCGTCAATAAACTTTTCTTTCCAATAAGGCTTATGACAATCTTTCCGGAGCATTACTCTAGAAGTAAAAACATCTTGATACCATCTATAATCAGACATAGTAGGACAACTCAAATTATTCAAATAATCAGAAACACGAGATGAAATATTGGATGGAGTACCAACAAAATGTTTGAGAATAGTATAGATCAAGGTATTAACACCATCAGGAATACCACGACCAATACTTTCATAAAAAATAGGCAAACCTTCATCATTCTTTTTAACAGCATGTTTAATAGACTCTCTGGATTCTTCAGTGATGTATGAATCCCACCATCCACGAAGAGTACCAGAAAAACCAGTAACAAGTAGATTAACAATTTCAGGTTGATCAAGATCATGATTATTTTGATAAGCAATACCAACCATAGACATGTGACTCATTTTATTGATGATTTCTTGTTCAGACAAACTGTCAATATTCCATTCATAAAGCTTATCAGCAGAAACAGAAAACTGGGTTTGAAAAGATCTCTCTTCAAACTGCATATCAGGAGGAGTGGGTTTTGAATACCAGTTTTTAGTAAAAGACATGGGTTTGGAGTTTCCAACAAATCTTTTAATTTCTACGAAATCATCATCAAAGATTCTTTTTTGCAGAAACAGAAGAAATAGTATCCGAATATGTATTTTCTTTAGAAACAATTTCTTTTTTGGAAATAGTTTGAGCAGTTGGAGTACTTGTAGAAGTACCCTTAATTTTAACCTTTAAATCAGAAAGCATTTTTTCAACAATTTCAAGAGTCTTGGACTGAGAAGTTTTAAACATAACTTTTTCCCTTTGACTAGGTAAATCAATCAAAGGTTTCTCAGTTTTAACAGGAACAGAGTTTTCAGAAACAGAAACAGATTTTTCAACAATTTTTTCTTCAATACGGTCAAGCTGTTGACCAATAATATGCAAAGATTAATTAGTAAAATTGTTTTGTTCAATAAGGCTAACAATAGGAGTTTGATCATCAGCAATTTTGAAAGGAGAGGCCTTCACTTCCTCATTTGTCACTTCATCTTTCTTAGTAGTTATCAAAATTGAGTCAAGAGGAGGATGACTAGACCTAATAATGGTTTTATCTATCTTAACAAAATTTGATTTCTTTATCACGTTTAAATGTTGTTTTCAAACCTCATCTTCTGAAACATAATGGTTTTCCAGAAAATCGAAAAAACAAAATATGTTTTTTCCATTGATTCATCTTTTCCAACCATTTTCCTTTAACACGGTCTTTTTCAGACTGAACAAAATTATTTTGGAAATATTTTCTTTTGGTTATGTTTTTTGCAAGCATAAACTCATTGTACAGAGAATCCTAATCAATTTCAAAATCATCATTTAAAACAGTCAAAACTCTTAATTGATTCTGGTAAACAGGAGGATTTTCAATAGGTGGAGAATCAAAGTCAGATGGAGTAACAGAAACAGAGTCTTCTTCATCATTAACAGCAACATTGTTATAAAGAGAGGAAGATTCAGGTTTAGTAGAATAGTAAACAGAGCTAACTTGAGATTTATCACTTGAAATACCTTTTAGCTTTAAATCAGAGGATTTTTCCAAATTATTTTTCAAAAAATCATTGATCTCTCGATCTCTTTTTGAAATACTTTCAGATCCAGCAAATGAATGTCTTCCTTCGTTGATCCTCAAAGGTGGATTGTTTTGAAAACTTATTTTAACAGTACCATCAAGATATTGTTGAATATGAGTAAGATCAAGTTCATCAAAAATAGGTTTAGCAGGGGGGGTTTCTTGTTCTAACAACCAATCATTAGGAAGTTTAACATCTTGCCATTGAATCATTTTTGGAACTTGAATTTTAGCATCAGGAGTTGAACATTGAATTAACATGGTTTTACCCAAAGGGTCTCTAGGAATCATAGCACAAGGATTCATTTGAGTACCCATTAGTTTATAATAAATGAGATAGATCAAAGCAAAAGGCTTACTACCTTCTTCCATGTGATAACCAGATGAAGCAATATTCAATGTCAATGCTTTAACAATATTAGGATCATCCAAAGCAAGAGTAAGATCAGGATAACAGTTAAAATAAACAAGACCATCATACATAGAAGCAGTAATCATACCAGGAATGCTATCTTTGAAAATCTTAAATCTAGCATCTCTTAAACACATAAGAACAGAAGCATTAATACCCTTTCGGGTAAGTGGTTTAATAGCAACTTGAATCATACCAATATGCAAATAACTGAATTTTTTAGCAGCAAGGAAGTCATTAATATTCTTTTTAGTGAACAAACAACATTTTTCATGAATTCTCGAAATAGAGAAAATTTATTCAACAGTTCTAGCTTTGTAAGCAGAACGAAAAGCACTTTCAACAAAACTAGTTTTATAAATAGTTTTAGTATCAACTTTAGAATAGTCTAATTACGAAAATCAGGGATCAACTCATTATCATCAATAGTGTGATCTTCTTCATTTACAATATCAGGAGGACAACTAGTCCTGGAGCTAATAGAGGAGTTGGATCTCCACAACTTATCCATACTATCCTAGGTTCAACACTCAATTATCATGTTTTTCTCACAACCGTTGCATTTCGTAACACATACCCTAACCAACCTTATACCTCTCATGCCCTACACGACCTCTCTTGGCTCAGACGGGCCTTACAGTTCGGTTCTAGGAATTCACTTTACAACTAGGGTGGCGCCAACGACGGTAAGAAGGGGACACAACAATGGAATATCAAGCGTTCGGGTAGACACGGACAAGAGACAAAGAACACAACAACAATACCACCGGCCAGAAAAGAGTGGCTCTGATACCATAAAGGGGGAAGGGGACGCACTATTGATGGAAAGAGACGGAAGCACAGTAATATTGTAATGAAAATAAGACAGAGTAACTTGAAAGTAAATAACTTGAAAGTAAGAACAATAAATAGCTTGAATGTAAGAACAATAATAAGGCGGTAGAACCAGCCAAGCAGTATATATCAGAATAATTCAAAGTAAACAAGAATAATAGTTCAAAATAAATGGTAATCCGTCCAAGATGGCGGTAGCAACAATTAAAATAATGAACATAAAACTGAAAATACTTGTTATTGAAAGTAGAATAAACACTTACAGTAGTAGTGAATACAAGATCTCAACAGTTACAGGTTAACAATTACAAAGCTTGAACTAGTCCTAGTTACAAGGTTTGTAGGATTACAAGGCTTGTAGTGAACAAAAGTGAACAAGGTAGTAGTAGTAGTAGAAGCAAGGTGGGTTCTCTCTCTAAGAAGGCTAGTTCTAAGGGAAGAGAAATCAAAACTCAAACTTGACTTGAAAAGCCCTCTAAACATAAGGGACAACCCCCCTTAAATAGGCAAAATTCGGAGTGAACAGTGTCATGAACAGTAACGGATGAACAGTGACAGTGAATAGTGACAGATGAATAGTGACAGATGAATAGTAACAGGTGAATAGTGATTGAATAGTAAAATAGAATTTCTCTTCTTTTTTGACCCAAGATTGTGGGAAATCCACAAGATTATGGGAATCCTCCGTAGAGATCAGCAATAGGCCTATAACTGTAAGGACAAGGCCTCATTATTGGTGTCCTTTAGAGGCAAAAGAAACCAATAAGAAAGAAACCAACAAAGGTGACATTTTTTGTTGGCATAAATGAAGCCTTTGTCAGGGCATCATCTCATCTCTACCATCATGGCTTGTGGCATTTCAGACTCATTTTGAATATTGTAATAGTTTTGGCCGTTGTGTAGGCTAGACAAATAGTGGCCGTTGTGGAGGCTAGACAAATAGGGGAATCGAAATCTTCCGCAGAATCCGAGGTATCATGAATCAGTTCCGGATTTTCCGCAACATATTTTTGAAGGACAATAAATCATTTTGGCTTTTGTGCAAGCCAGACAAATAAAGTAGCATCAGTCTTGCAATAGTAGTAACCTTAGGAATAAACTCATCAATCAGTGGAAGTAGCATCCGATGGGTAGTCATCATAAGGGTCCCATGGAGGATCATCATTACATTCATGCTCATGATAGAGAACATATTGGTTACAAAATCCACAGTATAGAAGTGGCTCAAACTCTGGAGTTTTTCCTGGAGTGAGAAAACTTCTTGGATTACAGTGATCTGCTATCCGCAAATGAGGAATGGCATTAGCATAAGGTCTAGGACCAAAAACAGAAATTCTATCTGAATTCCCCATAAAGTGATAATTCTTCCATAAATTCTGAGCAACCTCACGAATTTGATTGTTAAAATAATCACTCCAGCAGTCTGCGAGAGCCCAAGGATTTTTGAAGGACAAATAAGAGTCTCCTTCATACCATTACCCTTGGTGCATGTATCCATTAAAGAGAATGAGATGTTTTGAAGGCCGGACATTCATCCAGTTATCTCTTTCCCACTGAGGCAAAGTGCTCCAGCATCTGATCGAAACAAAAGGACTTTCAAATTTTTTAAATAGTAGTCTAAATGATTTGTGGGAGCTGGCTGGTTTGGTCATGGCTTGTTAGTCTTATGAGCCTAATAAAGCCATACTCAAACATTTGGGAGAGCCAGTTAGGAATCCTCTTAACATCATCTGAACCATCATCATAATTGACTAGAAGGCCGGGAAACGGGTGTTTCTTTTCATACACTCTGAACTACTCCCAAAGTGTTCTTTCCAATCAGCTTGTTGAAGAATATCACTAACATCATCTGAATTAGCAGGATCAGGAATAACAGTTGTAACAAGTATCTTGAAATGTTCGAACATAAGTCAGAAGACTTAAACATAGCCTTGCTTTCCAGAATACGAGATTGTATGTCTGTTGGCAAGTTGGCAATAGCACTTTTCAACAAAGATTGGGTCTTAAGACTCAATCTTGCGTAATCAGTGCCCATAATAGTCTTTTTATCCATTGAATGGATGTCCTCTTTGCCAAAGTGTTGACTAGTATTGGGTTCATCTGTGATGTTTTGGTGGTTAACAGGATGGTTTCCAAAAGCCTCATTTTTTGGAACAATGTCAGTTTTTGAAGCAAATTTATTTTCTAAAAGAAGATCATTTTCTGAAAATAGAGTTAACTAGGTGGCTCACATAAGCTTCATTTTGAGCAATGAGGTTAACAAGATGGATTTCAAGTTTTCTGAGAGTTTTTTGGAAAAGATCATGGTGGTTTCTAATAAAAGCAAATTGAAGGCTATCAAGGATGAATTTAATAGAATTTGGTAATTCTGAACAGGTTCCATTGTGGAATTGTAAATTTCTTGGCAAAACTTCTTGTAAAGCAGTTAACATATCACCATTGGAATATGTCACCGTTGCCGGGACATCTCCTTGAAGGGATGTTGATCCACTGGGTTTTACTCCAGAAGATGCGCCTTCATGCATTTTAAAAGGTTGTCCCGCTGGGAACCCTTTGTTTTGAGAATAGTCCTGTGCAGGAGCTTTTCCCTTGTTTTTCTTTTCTATAATAATCCACTTACTAGTGGTATAAATATGAATATTATTATTATCCCACTTATTAGTGGTATTTATCCACGCATCATTGTCTGATTCCTGCAAAGAATTATTGATAATGTGAGGATAATGGATAGTATTTAACATTTTGGTACTATGAAAATTACCTTTAAAATCATCAGTGAAATATTGGTGAGAACTCATCACTAGTTCTTGAATAAGTTCATTCATGGGAGAATCTTTCTTATAAGATAGATTATCAATATCAATTTCAAACTTTGAAGCAAATTTGAATTTTACTTTCTGTCCAAATGGATCAGTAGTAATTTCATCATGTTCAACAAGAAAGGGATACAAAGCATTAATAAATGGCAGACCAAGAATCACTTTATCAGTCATATTTTTGACAAGAACAGAAGGAATCTTGAAACAAACATTATCATGGCACACATGAGCATTGTTCAATTCATACTTCATTTTCATTTGAGAACCATTAGCAGAGACCAATCTTTTAGTAGATTTTTCAAAATATTTTGAAGGAATTAATCCTCCTTGGATACAGTTCATATCTGCACCAGAATCAATCATAGCAATAACAGTGAAATGATAATCAAGAGAAACAACAATTTTAACTTTTGTAAACCATTTTGGAGGAAGTAATTTGTTAACAAAAGCAAGTTGAGGATCAGTGAAAGTATCAGGAGTACCTTTATCAGAAAGAAGAGCCTTAAATTCATGTTTTAATTCATTTATTTCTTGTTTAACAATATGAATTTCATGTTGGAGATCATTAACAGTTAGTTCTTTAGATTTATTTTTATTAAATCTTTCCAAAGTTTCTTCAAAGCTTATATTAGATTTTGGTTTTTTACCAGTTTCATCTCTTATCAAATTTTTCTTAAACCTATCCAAATATTCTTTCTGGAGTTCAGGGTTTTGAATTTGATTTATTAGTTGGATTATTAATTTTTCATCTTCTTCACTCTTGGTGAGAGCATTAATAACATTGCAACAGGAATCTCTACAACCAATTTTAATATTAGGAGAATCAGAAGAATCATCAGCAAATTGATAGCAAGAATCAGATGAAGAAGAAAAATCATCTTCCAAAGAATCAGACGAGTTGTTTGATTCAAGGATTCTGAATAATTCTTCTTGCACATTATCATCAATTTTTAACATGTTGAACTTGTTTTTCAATTTACCAGGTTTTTCTTTACAGTCTTTACTTAAGTGTCCAGGCTTACCACAGTTAAAACATTTACCTTTACTTGATCTTTGTTTAACATGTTCTTTAGAAACATTTTCCTTCTTAGCATAGAAATCATTAGGTTTAACAAAGTTATTTCTGTATTTTTTATATTTTTTATGGCTTTTATCATGTTTTTTACTTTTTTGCCTAGAAGGAGCAATAGGAGGCAAACCATATTGTTCATAGAAATTTCCCATTTCATATTTAGCTTTTCTTTTATTCTTTAATTGGTGTTTTAGCAATTTTTCATCATTACACATATTGATACCAAGTTTTTTAATAGTACTGAAAATATCACCATAGGTTAAATTATCATAATCAATAGCATCATTTTTTTCCATTAATTCTTTTTTTACCTTATGAGCAAAGATAGGAGGCAGACCGTCAATAAACTTTTCTTTCCAATAAGGCTTATGACAATCTTTCCGGAGCATCACTCTGGAAGTAAAAACATCTTGATACCATCTGTAATCGGACATAGTAGGACAACTCAAATTATTCAAATAATCAGAAACACGAGATGAAATATTGGATGGAGTACCAACAAAATGTTTGAGAATAGTATAGATCAAGGTATTAACACCATCAGGAATACCACGACCAATACTTTCATAAAAATAGGCAAACCTTCATCATTCTTTTTAACAGCGTGTTTAATAGACTCTCTGGATTCTTCAATGATGTATGAATCCCACCATCCATGAAGAGTACCAGAAAAACCAGTAACAAGTAGATTAACAATTTCAGGTTGATCAAGATCATGATTATTTTGATAAGTAATACCAACCATAGACATGTGACTTATTTTATTGATGATTTCTTGTTCAGAAAAACCATCAATATTCCATTCATAAAGCTTATCAGTAGAAATAGAAAACTGTGTTTGAAAAGATCTCTCTTCAAACTGCATATCAGGAGGAGTGGGTTTTGAATACCAGTTTTTAGTAAAAGACATGGGTTTGGAGTTTCCAACAAATCTTTTAATTTCTAGGAAATCATCATCAAAGATTCTTTTTACAGAAACAGAAGAAACAGTATCTGAATCTGTATTTTCTTCAGAAACAATTTCTTTTTTGGAAATAGTTCGAGCAGCTGAAGTACTTGTAGAAGTACCCTCAGTTTTAACTTTTAAATCAGAAAGCATTTTTTCAACAATTTCAAGAGTCTTGGACTGAGAAGTTTTGAACACAACTTTTTCTCTTTGACTGGGTAAATCAATCAAAGGTTTCTCAGTTTTAACAGAAACAGATTTTTCAGAAACAGGTTTTTTAACAATTTTTTCTTCAATACGGTCAAGCTGTTGACCAATAATATGCAAAGATTGATTAGTAAAATTGTTTTGTTCAATAAGACTAACAATAGGAGTTTGATCATCAGCAATTTTGAAAGGAGAGGCCTTCACTTCTTCTTTTGCCACTTCATCTTTCTTGGTAGTTATCAAAATTGAGTCAATAGGAGGATGACTAAACCTAATAATGGTTTTATCAATTTTAACAAAATTTGATTTCTTTATCACATTTAAATGTTGTTTTGAAACCTCATCTTCTGAAACATAATGGTTTTCAAGAAAATCAAAAAACAAAATATGTTTTTTCAATTGATTCATCTTTTCCAACCAATTTCCTTTAACACGGTTGACAGTTTTTAGACCCCTTAAACAATTGATTAAACCTAGGTAATTAGTCAAGTTGTAACTTAGTCCAATTAAAACAAGTCTAGGTTATCACAATAATAACGATCAAATCATGCAAAGCAGCGGAAAATAAATAACACACGATATGATCACCCAGGAAACCAAACCGGTAAAAACCTGGGGAGGATTTGACCTACCTATCCTCAAGGTAAACTTGAATCCACTATCAGAAAGAATCGAAGTTCATACAAAAGGACTTACAAGCACCCCCGCTCGACTTCCTAATGCTACCAACCAGTAGAACTTACTGACACGACCACGTGCAAGCTCCGAATCCACGTACTCCTTCTTTCTTTGGATTCCCACCAGCTACAAGCACCCCCGCTTGTGTATTCTTTAAGCTTTAATGGCAGCAACTATTTTGATCATCAAGGTGTAAAGAATATCTCCTCCTTGAAAACCCTAAGTTTGTGTAAAGAAAAGCTCCTCTAGATCTCACAAGAGATTTACACAAACCGCAATATGAGCAACACTAAAACGTGGCTAGGGTTTGCCTTTTATACTTAGGACAAATAAGAAACCCTAAAAACGTTTTAAAACAACTAGGGCTGAGTTGGAAAATTCTGCAGAAAAGCAATCTGCCCGACGTTCGATCGGTCGAGCCTAAGCTTCGATCGATCCAGGCCGAAAGCCACACTGCTTTCTGCTTTACACTCAATTCCAACTTTACATTGACATACAACTTTGAGCTAGCTTTAAACACTTCTAAACACATTGTTTTGATCATGGTTTGCCAACATTACAAATTAAAGTTCTAAATAAATAAAGTCCTAAGCTTTAGAACCTAACAACGGTCTTTTTCAGACTGAGCAAAATTATTTTGGAAATATTTTCTTTTGGTTATGTTTTTTGCAAGCATAAACACATTGTACAGAGAATCCCAATCAATTTCAAAATAATCATTTAAAACAGTCAAAACTCTTAATTGATTTAGTAAACAGGAGGATTTTCAATAGGGGGAGAATCAAAGTCAGATGGCGTAACAGAAACAGAGTCTTCCTCATCTTCATTAGCAGTTTTACTAAATGGAGAGGAAGTTTCAGGTTTAGTAGAATAGTAAACAGAGCTAACCTGAGATTTATCACTTGAAATACCTTTTAGCTTTAAATCAGAGGATGTTTCCAAATTCTTTTTCAAAAATTCATTGATCACTCGATCTCTTTTTGAAATGCTTTCAGATCTAGCAAAGGAATGTCTTCCTTCGTTGATCCTCAAAGGTGGATTGTTTTGAAAACTTATTTTAACAGTACCATCAAGATATTGTTGAATATGAGTAAGATCAAGTTCATCAAAAATAGGTTTAGCAGGAGGGGTTTCTTGTTCCAACAACCAATCATTAGGAAGTTTAACATCTTGCCATTCAATCATTTTTGGAACTTGAATTTTAGCATCAGGAGTTGAACATTGAATTAACATGGTTTTACCCAAAGGTTCTCTAGGAATCATAGCACAAGGATTCATTTGAGTACCCATTAGTTTATAATAAATGCGATAGATCAAAGCAAAAGGCTTACTACCCTCTTCCATGTGATAACCAGATGAAGCAATATTCAATGTCAAAGCTTTAACAATATTAGGATCATCCAAAACAAGAGTAAGATCATGATAACAGTTAAAATAAACAGGACCATCATACATAGAAGCAATAATCATACCAAGAATGCTATCTTTAAAAATATTAAATCTAGCATCTCTTAAACACATGAGAACAGAAATATTAATACCCTTTCAGGTAAGTGGTTTAATAGCAACTTGAACCATACCAATATGCAAATAACAAAATTTTTTAGCAGCAAGGAAGTCATTAATATTCCTTTTAGTGAACAAACAACATTTTTCATGAACTCTCGAAATAGAGAAAATTTGTTCAACAATTCTAGCTTTGTAAGCAAAATGAAAAGTACTTTCAACAAAATTAGTTTTATAAATAGTTTTAGTACCAACTTTAGGAATAGCCCATTTATGAAAATCAGGGATCAACTCATTATCATCAATGGAGTGATCTTCTTCATTTACAATATCAGGAGGACAACTAGTCCTGGAGCTGATAGAGGAGTTGGATCTCCACAACTTATCCAAACTATCCTAGGTTCAACACTCAGTTATCATGTTTTTCTCACTACCGTTGCATTTCGTAACACATACCCTAACCAACCTTATACCTCTCATGCCCTACACGCCCTCTCTTGGCTCAAACGGGCCTTACAGCTAGGTTCTTGGACTTCACTTTACGACTAGGGTGGCGCCAACAACGGTAAGAATGGAACACAACAACGGAATATCAAGCATTCGGGTAGACACGGACAAGAAACAAAGAACACAACAACACTACCACCAGCCAGAAAAGAGTGGCTCTGATACCATAAAGGGGGAAGGGGACGCACTGCTGATCGAAAGAGATGGAAGCACAGTAATATTGTAAAGAAAATAAGACAGAGTAACTTGAAAGTAAATAACTTGAAAGTAAGAACAATAATTAGCTTGAATGTAAGAACAATAATAAGGCGGTAGAACCAGCCAAACAGCATATATCAAAATAATTCAAAGTAAATAAGAATAATAGTTCTAAATAAGGGGGAAGGGGACCCACTGCTGATGGAAAGAGACGGAAGCATAGTAATATTGTAGTGAAAATAATGTAAGTAACTTGAAAGTAAATAGCTTGAATGTAAATAACTTGAATGTAAGAACAATAATAAGGCGGTAGAACCAGCCAAGCAGTATATATCAAAATAATTCAAAGTAAATTAGAACAATAGTTCAAAATAAATGATAGCAATTTAGAACAGTCCGGTATGGCGGTAATCCGTCCAAGGTGGTGGTAGCAACAAGTAAAATGATGAACATAAAACTGAAAATAATTGTTATTGAAAGTAGAATAAACACTTACAGTAGTAGTGAATACAAGATCTTAACAGTTACAAGTTAACAGTTACAAAGCTTGAACTAGTTCTAGTTACAAGGTTTTTAGGATTACAAGGCTTGTAGTGAACAAAAGTGAACAAGGTAGTAGTAGTACTAGAAGCAAGGAGTTCTCTCTCTAAGAAGGCTAGTTCTAAGGGAAGAGAAATCAGAACTCAAACTTGACTTAAAAGACCCTTTAAACATAAGGGACAACCCTCCTTAAATAGGCAAAATTTGGAGTGAACAGTGTCATGAACAGTAACGGATGAACAGTGACAGAGAATAGTAACAGATGAATAGTGACAGATGAATAGTGACTAAATAGTAAAATAGAATTTCTCTTCTTTTTTGACCCAAGATTGTGGGGAATCCACAAGATTATGGGAATCCTCCGTAGAGATCAGCAATAGGCTTATAAGTGTAGGGACAAGGCCTCATTATTGGTGTCCTTTAGAGGCAAAAGAAACCAATAAGAAAGAAACCAACAAAAGTGACATTTTTTGTTGGCATAAATGAAGCCTTTGTCAGGGCATCATCTCATCTCTACCATCATGGCTTGTGGCTTTTCAGACTCATTTTGAATATTGTAATAGTTTTGGCCGTTGTGCAGGCTAGACAAATAGTGGCCGTTGTGCAGGCTAGACAAATAGGGGAATCAAAATCTTCCGCAGAATCCGAGGTATCATGAATCAGTTCCGGATTTTCCGCAACATATTTGTGAAGGAAAATAAAACATTTTGGCTTTTGTGCAAGCCAAACAAATAAAGTAGCATCAGTCTTGCAATAGTAGTAACCTCAGGAATAAACTCATCAATCAGTGGAAGTAGCATCCGATGGATAGTCATCATAAGGTTCCCATGGAGGATCATCATTACATTCATGCTCATGATAGAGAACATATTGGTTACAAAATCCATAGTATAGAAGTGGCTCAAACTTTGGAGTTTTTCTTGGAGTGAGAAAACTTCTTGTATTATAGTGATCTGCTATCCGCAAATGAGGAATGGCATTAGCATAAGGTCTAGGACCAAAAACAGAAATTCTATCTGAATTCCCCATAAAGTGATAATTCTTCCATAAATTCTGAGCAACCTCTCGAATTTAATTGTTAAAATAATCACTCCAGCAGTCTGCGAGAGCCCAAGGATTTTTGAAGGATAAATAAGAGTCTCCTTCATACCATTACCCTTGGTGCGTGTATCCATTAATGAGAATGAGATGTTTTAAAGGCTGGACATTCATCCAGTTATCTCTTTCCCATTGAGGCAAAGTGCTCCAACATCGGATCGAAACAAAAGGACTTTCAAATTTTTTAATAGCAGTCTGAATGATTTGTGGGAGCTGGCTGGTTTGGTCATGGCTTGTTAGTCTTATGAGCCTAATAAAGCCATACTCAAACATTTGGGAGAGCCAGTTAGGGCTCCTCTTAACATCATCTGAACCATCATCATAATTGACTAGAAGGCCGGGAAATGGGTGTTTCTTTTCATACACTCTGAAACTACTCCCAAAGTGTTCTTTCCAATTAGCTTGTTGAAGAATACCACTAACATCATCTGAATTAGCAGGATCAGGAATAACAGTTGTAACAAGTATCTTGAAATGTTCGAGCCATAAGTCAGAAGACTTAAACATAGCCTTGCTTTCTAGAATACGAGATTGTATGTCTGTTGGCAAGTTGGCAATAGCACTTTTCAACAAAGATTGGGTCTTAAGACTCAATCTTGGGTAATCAGTGCCCATAATAGTCTTTTTATCCATTGAATGGATGTCCTCTTTGCCAAAGAGTTGACTAGTATTGGGTTCATCTGTGATGTTTAGGGGGTTAACTAGGTAGCTCACATAAGCTTCATTTTGAGCAATGAGGTTAACAAGATGGATTTCAAGGTTTCTGAGAGTTTTTTGGAAAAGATCATGGGGGTTTCTAATAAAAGCAAATTGAAGGCTATCAAGGATGAATTTAATAGAATTTGGTAATTTTGAACAGGTTCCATTGTGGAATTGTAAATTTCTTGACAAAACTTCTTGTAAAGCAGTTAACATATCACCATTGGAATATGTCACCGTTGCCAGGACATCTCCTTGAAGGGATGTTGATCCACTGGGTTTTACCCCAGAAGATGCGCCTTCATGCATTTTAAAAGGTTGTCCCACTGGGAACCCTTTGTTTTGAGAATAGTCCTATGCAGGAGCTTTTCCCTTGTTTTTCTTTTCCATAATAATCCACTTACTAGTGGTATAAATATGAATATTATTATTATCCCACTTATTAGTGGTATTTATCCATGCATCATTGTCTGATTCCTGCAAAGAATCATTGATAATGTTAGGATAATGGATTGTATTTAACATTTTGGTACTATGAAAATTACCTTTAAAAACATCAGTGAAATATTGGTGAGAACTCATCACTAGTTCTTGAATAAGTTCATTCATGGGAGAATCTTTCTTATAAGATAGATTATCAATATCAATTTCAAACTTTGAAGCAAATTTGAATTTTACTTTCTGTCCAAATTGTAAGGTTGAATTTAATCAACCATTTTATTGGCTTTATTCCGTGCCAAATTTGCCTGTATTTCAGCATTTATTAACCCTGTATTTAGGTGGGTTTGTTGTAAGGGTAGTGAGTGAGATAGAGTGTTAATTGCTCAAGAGTGTGCAAGAAAACAGAGACTCGCGGCTTGTTCTCGCGGGTGGCTCGCGGCTTCAAGCCGCCAGACGCAGCACACGTGCCTAGCGTGCCAGAAGGTGAATAGTCATGCTAGCTGGAGCACTACAGGACAAAACAGGACAACTGGCCATACGGTTACCTCGCGATTGGATCTCGCGACTCAGTCAAGTCGCGAGGTCAAGCCGCGAGCCACCCCTGTTTTGTAAAACCTGACGTTTCACATTCCTCTCTCACTCCTGTATAAATACCCCTTATACCCACAAATGAAAGAGAGCTCCCAGAGAAAATTTTGAGAGAGAAACCCTAAAGAAAAATAAGATTGATTCACCTAGAATCTATACATTTGAGTTTCTTCAAATTCCTCAACTCTCTTCCTCTCCATTGTCAAATCCTTGAGAGGCATTTTACCAAAACCTTGTTCTCACCATATTCATCACTGTGAGAGGGCTGTTTGGTTTTTTGGGAAGCAGCTAGGAAGGAACCAATCTACATTGGTTGATGTTACGGTCTAGTTGCGGAATCTGGGAAGCTAGAAAAGAAAAAGGTTCGGCGCAACCTTTTTGGAGCAAGAAGCTTGGAGGGCTTAAGTGCACTAGGTAGATTAGGCTTGGAGGGTCTATTGCTGTCCATGTATCCCAACTACATTTTCTAGTGGATTGTTTATTACTTGGAGGGCGGCGGAGAGGTTTTACGCCGAGGGCTTCGGTTTCCTCTTCGATAACACATCACGTGTTGTCTTTGTGTTTGCATCTTCCTTCCCTTTTATCTTTGTCTTTTTATTATCTGCTGTGGGTTGTGATTTTAACTTGGCTTAGATAGTTTTTCCAATTCTATATTATAGCTTATGTTCATTTTCCGCACACTAGTTGTTTGACATAATGCTTGAATTGGTTAAGTTGTAAATTGGGGGTCTAAACGTTCAAGGGTGTTTATACACATATTTGAACTTTCAATTGGAATCGGAGCGGGTACACATCTTGTGGTTTCATTACCATTGTGTGATCCTTGACTCCCTTTTGAGATGGATCGGTCTCAATCCCTAAATGCACCTCCATATTTTGATGGTAGTAATTATGCTTTTTGGAAAGTTCGCATGAGAGCTTTTCTGTGTTCCATTGATGAGTCTGTTTGGGATGCTGTTGAGATAGGTTGGACCAGGCCTGAGGAAGCCAAATCCACATGGGATAAGGAAGCACTTGCTGCATCTAATGCTAACAGTAAAGCACTCAATGCTATTTTCTGTGGTGTCTCTCCAAATGAATTTCACAAGATCTCTCACATTACCGTTGCTAAAGAAGCATGGGAGATATTAGAGACCACTTACGAAGGCACAAAGAAGGTAAAAGACACCAAGCTGCAGATGCTAACCACTTGGTTTGAGGAGTTAAAAATGAGTGAGGATGAGTACTTTGACTCTTTCTATAGCAAGCTGAATGAGGTGATTGTCAGCAAGTTCAATTTGGGAGAGAAAACGGAGGACTCTAAAATTGTAAGGAAGATCCTTCGATCATTGCCGAAAAGTTTTCGTGCTAAAGTGACAGCGATTGAAGAGAGCAAAGACCTTGATGACATCAAAGTCCGGGAGCTGGTTGGTTCTCTTCAGACCTATAAGATGTTGCTGCCCAATCAATGGAAAAGTAAATCTCTTGCTCTTAAGACCATTAATGAGAAGGTGGAAGATCATGACTCATCGGGAGAAGATGTGGTTGACAAAGATGTTGCTTACCTTGTAAAAAATTTCAAAAAATTCTTGAAATTAAAAAATAATGGCAAATTTGGTGATAAAGGAAAATTCCAAAGTTCAGGAAGGAAGAAAAGGGAATTCAAAAAGAAAGATGGAAAAGAATCCCAGTCTACACAAGGTGTCACTTGTTTCGAATGTAACGGGCATGGACACTTTAAGAAAGAATGTCCGAATTATTTGAAATCGAAAGGCAAAGTGTATGCCACGACATTGAGTGACTCGGATTCATCCGACTCAGAATCTGAAGAAAGCTATAATAGAGAGGGGAACTACTCAGTTTTTATGACTATTGCTCATGTTGAGTCTTCAGACGAGTTGAATCTGTTTGTGCGAGACCTTGGAGAACATAGTGATGAAGAATCACTGGGAATTGTTGAAGAATCAGATGCTGAAGAAGATGAAAGCACAACCAATCTTCAAGAGAATTATAACTCACTCCTGGAGAAGTCGGGTGAGAACACAAGGGTGGCCAAGGCAGCTGTGAGAAAAATGAAGAAGGCAGAGGATGATTATAAAAGTCTCCTAATCCGATATAGGGAGGCCAAATGTGAGATAGAAATACTGAATGGTGAGCTGTCAGAAGCTTACACAAAAGTGAGATTTCTTGAGCAAGAGGTTGTGCAAGCAAATGCTAAAATTGAGAGGGTCACCACCAAGAAACTAGATAATGTTATTTTATTGCAAAAGTGCTTTTCAGACAAATCCGGGTTAGGATATACCAGAGTAAGTAGCTCATCTGGAAATGTCACTAAAGAAGTGAAGTTTATAAAGGCCAAAGAATCAACTGATGTTGGTCCTACTACTGAGAAGCCCAAGATAGAGGAGAAGAGAAATGTGGGGAACAAACGGTTGTTGAATTCCCGTAATCAATCTGTGGGCAGGTCTGAATCTCGAGCCAAGTCTCGTCCATGACCACAAAGAGGTCCTAGATCAACTTATGTGTGTCATCATTACGGTCTTCAAGGGCATACTCGACCAAATTGCCAAAAGCTGAGAGCAAAGACTAGTGCAACTCCTCAAAGGTCACGAGGACCTAGAAATGATAGAAGAAATTGGGCAGGTGAACAATCGAGAGATCAAAATGGTGATCCCAGAATGATGAACGTGATGAAGATGATTGGTGCATTCACCAACTACTTGGAAAGCTTCTCACGAAGGTTTGAAAGCCCTAACTCCCGTACCCAATTCTACAAGGAAATCACCCCAAACGCAAGTGACGTGTGGGTGAAAAAGGGTACTCATGCATAAGCATTACAACATGTCCATGCATTAATACTTCTTATGTTTTGTGACGATGTTTGATTGTTTGCTTATTGTTTATGTGATGGTTGTGTGTTTGTTTATTTGTGCATACTTTTGGTTTTCTTTTTGTTTTTGATCTATCTTTTTCTTTATGTCAAAAATCCAAAAATCACATAAAAATTAGAAAATCAAAAAGTTTGATTGACATTGTTGAGTTTTTGTCTCAAAACTTGTTTTGCCTTGTACTTTTGTGCTAATGGCTTTGTGCATTTTTGAGCATAGCTTGTCTCGTTGCACTTATATCACTGTGGGAGAAATCTTGAAATCTATGTGATTGTTGTAAATAGATCTTCAAACTTGTCATGAATGATTAGTGAATGGTTGTGATGATCTTGAGTCATCCATAGACTTGTGTCTATATATCTTCCCACTCTTTATTTTTGTTTTTGCTAAAAAGAGCTCACTAAATGTAAATCTCCAAATGAAAAGAGATATTGAGCTGCAAAAGCCTGTCGCACACTCTAGTATTTGACTAGGAAAAAGGGTAAGCAACCTAAAATTAAAGTGAATGTTCATTCAAAAAGCCAAAGGCTAGTTCATCATAGTGAAATATCAAATATCACACTCACAATGAGAGGTGATTGTCTCAAAAAGGATCAAAAAGATCAAATGTTATGATTGAAAGTAGAGTCAAATGTAAAGCTCCAAGATATATTATCAAGTTTTGTGGGAGGTCATATATACATATTTCTATAATTGAGATGGATCACATGATCTAGTGCTAATTGTATATGCCTTGGTTGAATTGATCATTGAAACTTCACATTAGACTAAGGACTATCTCATTGTTGATATCCACACATAACACACAAGTTTATGTTCAATAAATGCCATATTCATTTGTGTGATTATACTTGATGAAATGTGTTTTCACATGCTCAATCTTTGTTAATTCAAGCACAAAAAGATTTTTGAGTGTTTTTGGTGTTTTTGGAAAGTATTTTGTGAGAAAAATATGAAAATTTCAAAAATTCATTTTTGCCCTGTTTTGGCAACTCAATCGCGGGTAAGTCAAGTCGCGAGCCTCAGTCGCGTGGTCGCGGGTCATTTTTAGCGACTTGTTTGTGAATGGAAGGTCCAGTCGCGAGGGTTACTCAGGGATTTTCGCGGCTCAGCTCGCGACTCTCTCGTGGGTAGACCTTCTAGTCGCGAAAAACACTTAGAAAATCTTTTCAAAATTCTGTCTTTGAGTGTTTTGGCGGCTTGACCTCGCGACTTGTTGGCGACTCACTTCAGTCGCGAAAAACGCATGTTTGGCAAAAATAAGGGAAGTTTTTAAATCTTTTTCAGTTTTCCCTCGAACGTTTGTGACTGTTCATCTTCTTTCTCAACTGTCTCCTTCCCAAACACTCTGTGTACCCATTTTCAAACTTTATTGGTGCTTCATTTCTTCTCAAAATCATCAAGAAAAGGTATGGGTCTTGTTTTCCTCATCTCATTTTCCCTGCTTATTGAATGTTTTTCTTGCCATTTGGATAGATACTGTGTTCGAAACATTCCTCTCTTTGTTTGATGGGTATGGCTAGTTGTGTTTGTTGTTGATTTCATCCGTTTTCATGTTGATTGGTTACAATGTGCTTTTTCTTTGTTCTAATATTTGCCTGTTGATTGTTTCTTAAACTCTTTTGTTAAATGGGTTTGGTATTTTTGTGACTTGCTCCTTTCACCTGTTTGTGTGTTGAAGTTGGCTTGCGGCATTGGTTTACTGTGTTTTTATGTTAACATAACGTGTGTGTGATGGCATCTTGAAAGTATTCCTTTAAAACAACTTCATTTTCTGAATGTTGTGTCTCACTGCCATGTGCTCTATTTTGGGTGCTCTGATCCTTCTTTTTGAAATTTTATGTGGTCTGTTTTATGCTATCCGTTCTTTATGTTTGAATGCTGTCCTTGTATGCATATCATGGTCATGGTAGACTGTCTAATTGACAATTATTTTTGAGTTTGTGTCTCTCTATGCTTTATTACACTTTCACCATTTTGCTACACCTGTCGTATTGTGCACTTAGTATTGATGGTGGTTTGTTTGGGTCTAAACTGTCTTAAGTTAGTATTTGTGTATTAAATTCTCTGGTTTTCACTCTTAATTGCATCGAATCATGTTGATATTCATCTTGTGTGGTGCTGTTTTTGGGTCTTTGTTGTGGGCCTATTTTCTTGCAGATGTCTCGTCGATCCTCTAAGGGTAAAGACATTGTTGTTGACGATCCAGCAACCCCAGTTGCTAAAAGGACTTGACTCTCATCACAGTCATCTCAAGACTCCAATGAAGAGAGGTTTAGAACCCCGCTTACCTCACACATCTACTCAAATATCTTTGACAAGTCAACTCCTATAATGGAACGGGTGGTTGAGTTTAACACCTTAGGGACCACTTTTATCCCTCGAATCTTTGAGCCACGAGATTGGGCAAACTTGTTTGGGAATTTTGTCGATCCAATGGATGAACTGGTTAAGGAATGCTTCTGTAATGCAAGTGATTTTGGAGTTGAACTTATTTTCTGGGTTAGAGGAAAGGAATTTGGCGTTTCCCCAAACTCCATCATAGATGTTCTCGGCATCACTAGACCTCAGAATGTGGATCTAACTCCGTACGATGATTGAACTCAGAGATTCAAGATATTCTACAAATCCTAGGATCTGATCATGAAGTATCCAATACAGGCACATCCATCAGCACCGCAAAGTTTGCACCAGAGCTGACCACACTGAAGTTGATCATGTTCACTAATCTCTACCCACTGTCCAACACTACATTCATAAATCTTGGGAGAGCTCAATTCCTTTGTGATCTTATTACAGGAGCCCCCATTGATATCTGTGCTCACATCTTTTACACCATGAGGAAGACCGCGGTTCAAACTGCAGCTCGAGGAATTATTCCATTTTGCAGTCTCATCATGAAGCTCATCCTTCGTGAAGGCGTTGTTCCTCCCACAAATGGAAAAATGTTGACCCGTCAGCGTCCTATTTCCATGTACACTCTTCAAGCTAGCAGAAGTCACTCCTCTAAAACACCAAAGAGTGCACACATCTCTCCGGTTACTCCATCTGCTCCTGAGTCAGAGATACCTGTACATACCACACCTTCTTCGCGTGTTATTCCTGAAGCTCCACAAGCCAGCATTCCGCAAGCACAAACTGATCCTCAAACTGATAGAATGGGTAGTTTGCTTGAAAATATTCAGAAACGCATTGACGAGATGGTGACACTTCTCTACTTCACAAACAACCATGTTCAAATGCGACTCGAGACAATGGAGAATCAGCTTGACGCTATTCAACAGAAGTTGGACGACAGCCTTTAGCTATTCGTGCCAAAAAGGGGGAGAGCATTCAATAAGGGGGAGAAAGCTCAAAGGGAAGTGTGCATAGTAATAGAGGGAGTACACACACATACTTTTGTTTTAAGTCTTATCCTTTAAACTTATAGGTTTATGTTTTTGGATATTTAGTGTTTCTATGGGTTTGATACACTGTGGGTTTGGTGTATTCTTGTTTTTAACTCATCACTTATAAACTTGGTTTATTTTTTTATAATGTTGATGTTATTCAGTTTAAGTTGATATATTGTGTTTTTTACCCTTGTTGCTTACGTAAGCTTTTAGGGTTATGTTTTTATGCATAGTTTGTAGGCTTTATGGTTTGTACCTTGCTTTATGCAGCCTTTTATGCTTTGTTGAAATCAGTACTTCTATCTAAATGTCTTGCATTTTGTTTTAAGTACTGTCACTCTTGTGCCCTTGTAGGATTGTTCCTAGATGCATATACTTAGTGTATTATGCATTGGTTGAGTGTAGGGCATACAAGTTTGTTGCTTTGTTCTTGTTAACTTGTATGTTCAAGTGTTCATTCCAAGTTTGAATGAGCATTGTGATCACTACCTTGTGGTGATTACTTGGTTGATCAAGCCATGATTTGAATCTTCACTTCATCTTTGCTTGATCACCTTAAGCTTGTTTCATATGCATTTCATGCTTTTCTGCATACAATGATCATGGTGTATTGTTGTGTTTTAGGAGTTTCATGTTCTTATGATTCAAGTGCTTCACAACTTCTAGAGTTAGGTGTGAGTGAGTTTCGTTCAACTGTTCCCAACTCAAATGTTAAGTCTAGAGTCTGTTTTAGGGTTTTGTCACGGAATAGTCGAAGGGGGAGATTGTAAGGTTGAATTTAGTCAACCATTTTATTGGCTTTATTCCGTGCTAAATTTTCCTGTATTTCAGCATTTAGTAACCCTGTATTTAGGTGGGTTTGTTGTAAGGGTAGTGAGTGAGATAAAGTGTCGATTGCTCAAGAGTGTGCAAGAAAACAGAGACTCGCGGCTTGTTCTCGTGGGTGGCTCACGGCTTCAAGCCGCTAGATGCAACACACGTGCCAAGCGTGTCAGAAGGTGAACAGTCATGCTAGCTGGAGCACTACAGGACAAAACAAGACAACTGGTCATATGGTTATCTCACGACTGGATCTCGCGACTCAGTCAAGTCGCGAGGTCAAGCCGCGAGTCACCCCTGTTTTGTAAAACCTGACGTTTCACATTCCTCTCTCACTCCAGTATAAATACTACTTATACCCACAAATGAAAGAGAGCTTCCAGAGAGAATTTTAAGAGAGAAACCCTAAAGAAAAACAAGATTGATTCACCTACAATCTATACATTTGAGTCTCTTCAAATTCCTCAACTCTCTTCCTCTCCATTGTCAAATCCTTGAGAGGCATTTTACCAAAACCTTGTTCTCACCATATTCATCACTGTGAGAGGGCTGTTTGGTTTTCTGGGAAGCAGTTAGGAAGGAACCAATCTACATTGGTTGATACTACGGTCTAGTAGCGGAATCCGGGATGCTAGAAAAGAAAAAGGTTCGGCACAACCTCATTGGAGCAAGAAGCTTGGAGGGCTTAGGTGCACTGGGTAGATTAGGCTTGGAGGCTCTATTGTT
This sequence comes from Quercus lobata, assembly GCF_001633185.2. Lineage (NCBI taxonomy): Eukaryota > Viridiplantae > Streptophyta > Magnoliopsida > Fagales > Fagaceae > Quercus > Quercus lobata. Next base: position 41,807,573 of record NC_044912.1, on the reverse strand, counting down.
GTCCATGTATCCCAACTACATTTTCTAGTGGATTGTTTACTGCTTGGAGGACGGCGGAGAGGTTTTACGCCGAGGGCTTTGGTTTCCTCTTCGATAACACATCGCGTGTTGTTTTTGTGTTTGCATCTTCCTTCCCTTTTATCTTTGTCTTTTTATTATCTGCTGTGGGTTGTGATTTTAACTTGGCTTAGATAGTTTTTCCAATTCTATATTATAGCATATGTTCATTTTCCGCACACTAGTTGTTTGACATAATGCTTGAATTGGTTAAGTTGTAAATTGGGGGTCTAAACATTTAAGGGTGTTTATACACATATTTGAACTTTCACAAATGGATCAGTAGTAATTCCATCATGTTCAACAAGAAAGGGATACGAAGCATTAATAAATGGCAGACCAAGAATCACTTTATCAGTCATATTTTTGACAAGAACAGAAGGAATCCTGAAACAAACATTATCATGGCACACATGAGCATTGTTCAATTCATACTTCATTTTCATTTGAGAACCATTAGCAGAGACCAATCTTTTAGTAGATTTTTCAAAATATTTTGTAGGAATTAATCCTTCTTGGATACAGTTCATATCTGCACCAGAATCAATCATAGCAATAACAGTGAAATGATAATCAGGAGAAACAATAATTTTAACTTTTGTAAACCATTTTGGAGGCAGTAATTTATTAACAAAAGCAAGTTGAGGATCAGTGAAAGTATCAGGAATACCTTTATCAGAAAGAAGAGCCTGTTGACTGGATTCATCTCCATCATTGTGCTCATTTTGTTTATATTTTTCCTTATTAGATTTATTAAGATCTTTATCAATTTTTAACATTATCAATTCTTGTTTGAGATTATTGTTATCACTTTTCATGCTTTTAAATTCATGTTTTAATTTATTTATCTCTTGTTTAACAATATGAATTTCATGTTGGAGATCATTAACAGTTAGTTCTTTAGATTTTTTTTTATTAAATCTCTCCAAAGTTTCTTCAAAGCTTATAGTAGATTTTGGTTTTTTACCAATTTCATCTCTTATCAAATTTTTCTTAAACCTATCCAAATATTCTTTCTGGAGTTCAGGGTTTTGAATTTGATTTATTAGTTGAATTATTAATTTTTCATCTTCTTCAGTCTTGGTGAGAGTATTAACAATATTAACAACATTGCAACAAGAATCTCTACAACCAATTTTAATATTAGAAGAATCAGAAGAATCATTAGCAGATTGATAGCAAGAATCAGATGAAGAAGAAAAATCATCTTCCAAAGAATCAGACGAGTTGTTTGATTCAAGGATTCTGAATAATTCTTCTTGCACATTATCATCAATGTTTAACATGTTGAACTTGTTTTTCAATTTTCCAGGTTTTTCTTTACAGTCTTTACTAAAGTGTCCAGGTTTACCACAGTTAAAGTATTTACCTTTACTTGATCTCTATTTATCATGTTTTTTAGATGCATTTTTCTTCTTAGTATAGAAATCATTAGGTTTAACAAAGCTGTTTCTATATTTTTTATGGCTTTTATCATGTTTTTTACCTTTTTGTCTGGAAGGAGCAATAGGAGGCAAGCCATATTGTTCACAGAAATTTCCCATTTCATATTTAGCTTTTCATATATTCTTAAGTTGGTGTTTTAATAATTTTTCATCATTACACATATTGATACCAAGTTTTTTAATACTACTGAAAATATCACCATATGTTAAATTATCATAATCAATAGAATCATTGTTTTCCATTAATTCTTGTTTTACCTTATGTGCAAAGATAGGAGGCAGACCGTCAATAAACTTTTCTTTCCAATAAGGCTTATGACAATCTTTCCGGAGCATTACTCTGGAAGTAAAAACATCTTGATACCATATGTAATCAGACATAGTAGGACAACTCAAATTATTCAAATAATCAGAAACACAAGATGAAATATTGGATGGAGTACCAACAAAATGTTTGAGAATAGTATAGATCAAGGTATTAACACCAACAGGAATACCACGACCAATACTTTCATAAAAAATAGGCAAACCTTCATCATTCTTTTTAACAGCATGTTTAATAGACTCTCTGGATTCTTCAGTGATGTGTGAATCCCACCATCCACGAAGAGTACCAGAAAAACCAGTAACAAGTAGATTGACAATTACAGGTTGATCAAGATCATGATTATTTTGATAAGCAATACCAACCATAGACATGTGACTCATTTTATTGATGATTTCTTGTTCAGAAAAACCGTCAATATTCCATTCATAAAGCTTATCAGCAGAAACAGAAAACTGGGTTTGAAAAGATCTCTCTTCAAACTGTATATCAGGAGGAGTGGGTTTTGAATACCAGTTTTTAGTAAAAGACATGGGTTTGGAGTTTCCAACAAATCTTTTAATTTCTGCGAAATCATCATCAAAGATTCTTTTTGCACAAACAGAAGAAACAGTACCCGAATCTGTATTTTCTTTAGAAACAATTTCTTTTTTAGAAAAAGTTCGAGCAGTTGGAGTACTTGTAGAAGTACCTTCAGTTTTAACATTTAAATCAGAAAGCATTTTTTCAACAATTTCAAGAGTCTTTGACTGAGAAGTTTTAAACATAACTTTTTCCCTTTGACTAGGTAAATCAATCAAAGGTTTCTCAGTTTTAACAAGAACAGATTTTTCAACAATTTTTTCTTCAATTCGGTCAAGCTGTTGACCAATAATATGCAAAGATTGATTTGTAAAATTGTTTTGTTCAATAAGGCTAACAATAGGAGTTTGATCATTAGCAATTTTGAAAGGAGACGCCTTCACTTCCTCTTTTGTCACTTCATATTTCTTAGTAGTTATCAAAATTGAGTCAAGAGGAAGATGATTAGACCTAACAATGGTTTTTCTATCTTAACAAAATTTGATTTCTTTATCACGTTTAAATGTTGTTTTGAAACCTCATCTTCTGAAACATAATGGTTTTCAAGAAAATCGAAAAACAAAATATGTTTTTTCAATTGATTCATCTTTTCCAACCATTTTCCTTTAACACGGTCTTTTTCAGACTGAGCAAAATTATTTTGGAAATATTTTCTTTTGGTTATGTTTTTTGCAAGCATAAACTCATTGTACAGAGAATCCCAATCAATTTCAAAATCATCATTTAAAACAGTCAAAACTCTTAATGGATTTTGGTAAACAGGAGGATTTTCAATAGGGGGAGAATCAAAGTTAGATGGAGTAACAGAAACAGAATCTTCTTCATCATTAACAACAACATTGTCATAAAGAGAGGAAGATTCTGGTTTAGTAGAATAGTAAACAGAGCTAACTTGAGATTTATCACTTGAAATACCTTTTATCTTTAAATCAGAGGATTTTTCCAAATTCTTTTTCAAAAAATCAATGATCTCTCGATCTCTTTTTGAAATACTTTCAAATCCAGCAAAGGAATGTCTTCCTTCGTTGATCCTCAAAGGTGGATTATTTTGAAAACTTATTTTAACAGTACCATCAAGATATTGTTGAATATGAGTAAGATCAAGTTCATCAAAAATAGGTTTAGCAGAAGGGGTTTTTTGTTCTAACAACCAATCATTCGGAAGTTTAACATCTTGCCATTGAATCATTTTTGGAACATGAATTTTAGCATCAGGAGTTGAACATTGAATTAATATGGTTTTACTCGAAGGTTCTCTAGGAATCATAGCACAAGGATTCATTTGAGTACCCATTAGTTTATAATAAATGCGATAGATCAAAGCAAAAGGCTTACTACCTTCTTCCATGTGATAACCAGATGAAGCAATATTCAATGTCAAAACTTTAACAATATTAGGATCATCCAAAGCAAGAGTAAGATCAGGATAACAGTTAAAATAAACAGTACCATCGTACATAGAAGCAGTAATCATACAAAGAATGCTATCTTTGAAAATCTTAAATCTAGCATCTCTTAAACACATAAGAACAGAAGCATTAATACCCTTTCGGGTGAGTGGTTTAATAGCAACTTGAACCATACCAATATGCAAATAACTGAATTTTTTGGCAGCAAGGAAGTCATTAATATTCCTTTTAGTGAACAAAGAGCATTTTTCATGAACTCTCGAAATAGAGAAAATTTGTTCAATAGTTCTAGCTTTGTAAGCAGAATGAAAAGTACTTTCAACAAAACTAGTTTTATAAATAGTTTTAGTATCAACTTTAGGAATAGTCCATTTACGAAAATCAGGGATCAACTCATCATCATTAATAGTGTGATCTTCTTCATTTACAATATCAGGAGGACAACTAGTCCTGGAGCTGATAGAGGAGTTGGATCTCCACAACTTATCCATACTATCCTAGGTTCAACACTCAGTTATCATGTTTTTCTCACAATCGTTGCATTTTGTAACACATACCCTAACCAACCTTATACCTCTCATGCCCTACACGCCCTCTCTTGGCTCAAACGGGCCTTACAGCTAGGTTCTAGGACTTCACTTTACGACTAGGGTGGCGTCAATGATGGTAAGAAGGGAACATAACAACGGAATATCAAGCGTTCGGGAAGACACGGACAAGAGACAAAGAACACAACAACACTACCACCGGCCACAAAAGAGTGGCTCTGATACCATAAAGGGGGAAGGGGACGCACTACTGATGGAAAGAGACGAAAGCACAGTAATATTGTAGTGAAAATAATGTAAGTAACTTGAAAGTAAATAGCTTGAATGTAAAGAACTTGAATGTAAGAACAATAATAAGGCGGTAGAACCAGCCAAGTAGTATATATCAAAATAATTCAAAGTAAATAAGAACAATAGTTCAAAATAAACGAAAGCAATTTAGAACCATCCGGTATGGCGGTAATCTGTCCTAGGTGGCGGTAGCAACAAGTAAAATGATGAACATAAAACTGAAAATACTTGTTATTGAAAGTAGAATAAACACTTATAGTAGTAGTGAATACAAGATCTCAACAGTTACAGGTTAACAATTACAAAACTTGAACTAGTCCTAGTTACAAGGTTTGTAGGATTACAAGGCTTGTAGTGAACAAAAGTGAACAAGATAGTAGTAGTAGAAGCAAAGAGTTCTCTCTCTAAGAAGGCTAGTTCTAAGGGAAGAGAAATCAGAACTCAAACTTGACCTGAAAAGCCCCCTAAAAATAAGGGACAACCCCCCTTAAATAGGCAAAATTCGGAGTGAACAGTGTCATGAACAATAATGAATGAACAGTGATAGTGAATAGTGATAGATGAATAGTGACAGGTGAGTAGTGACTGAATAGTAAAATAGAATTTCTCTTCCTTTTTGACCCAAGATTGTGGGGAATCCACAAGATTATGGGAATCCTCCATAGATATCAGCAATAGGCCTATAAGTGTAGGGACAAGGCCTCATTATTGGTGTCCTTTAGTTTTGGCCGTTGTGCAGGCTAGACAAATAGGGGAATCAAAATCTTCCACAGAATCCGGAGTATCATGAATCAGTTCCGGATTTTTCGCAACATATTTGTGAAGGACAATAAAACATTTTGGCTTTTGTGCAAGCTAGACAAATAAAGTAGCATCAGTCTTGCAATAGTAGTAACCTCAGGAATAAACTCATCAATCAGTGGAAGTAGCATCCGATGGGTAGTCATCATAAGGTTCCCATGGAGGATCATCATTACATTCATGCTCATGATAAAGAACATATTGGTTACAAAATCCACAGTATAGAAGTGGCTCAAACTCTGGAGTTTTTCCTGGAGTGAGAAAACTTCTTGGATTACAGTGATCTGCTATCCGCAAATAAGGAATGGCATTAGCCTAAGGTCTAGGACCAAAAACAGAAATTCTATTTGAATTCCCCATAAAGTGATAATTCTTCCATAAATTTTGAGCAACCTCACAAATTTGATTGTTAAAATAATCACTCCAGCAGTCTGTGAGAGCCCAAGGATTTTTGAAGGATAAATAAGAGTCTCCTTCATACCATTGCCCTTGGTGCGTGTATCCATTAATGAGAATGAGATGTTTTGAAGGCTGGACATTCATCCAGTTATCTCTTTCCCATTGAGGCAAAGTGCATTGAGGCAAAGTGCTCCAGCATCTGATCGAAACAAAAGGACTTTCAAATTTTTTAATAGCAGTCTGAATGATTTGTGGGAGCTGGCTGGTATGGTCATGGCTTGTTAGTCTTATGAGCCTAATAAAGCCATACTCAAACATTTGGGAGAGCCAGTTAGGACTCCTCTTAACATCATCTGAACCATCATCATAATTGACTAGAAGGCTGGGAAACGGGTGTTTCTTTTCATACACTCTGAAACTACTCCCAAAGTGTTCTTTCCAATCAGCTTGTTGAAGAATATCACTAACATCATCTGAATTAGCAGGATCAGGAATAACAGTTGTAACAAGTATCTTGAAATATTCGAACCATAAGTCAGAAGACTTAAACATAGCCTTGCTTTTCAGAATACGAGATTGTATGTCCGTTGGCAAGTTGGCAATAACACTTTTCAACAAAGATTGGGTCTTAAGACTCAATCTTGCATAATCAGTGCCCATAATAATCTTTTTATCCATTGAATGGACGTCCTCTTTGCCAAAGAGTTGACTAGTATTGGGTTCGTTTGTGATGTTTAGGTGGTTAACAGGATGGCTTCCAAAAGCCTCATTTTTTGGAACAATGTCAGTTTTTGAAGCAAAGTTATTTTCTAAAACAAGATCATTTTCTGAAATAGGGTTAACTAGGTGGCTCACATAAGCTTCATTTTGAGCAATGAGGTTAACAAGATGGATTTCAAGGTTTCTGAGATTTTTTTGGAAAAGATCATGGTGGTTTCTAATAAAAGCAAATTGAAGGCTATCAAGGATGAGTTTAATAGAATTTGGTAATTTTGAACAGGTTCCATTATGGAATTGTAAATTTCTTGACAAAACTTCTTGTAAAGCAATTAACATATCACCATTGGAATATGTCACCGTTGCTGGGACATCTCCTTGAAGGGATGTTGATCCACTGGGTTTTACCCCAGAAGATGCGCCTTCATGCATTTTAAAAGGTTGTCCCGTTGGGAACCCTTTGTTTTGAGAATAATCCTGTGCAGGAGCTTTTCCCTTGTTTTTCTTTTCCCTAATAATCCACTTACTAGTGGTATAAATATGAATATTATTATTATCCCACTTATTAGTGGTATTTATCCACGCATCATTGTCTGATTCCTGCAAAGAATCATTGATAATGTTAGGATAATGGATAGTATTTCACGTTTTGGAACTATGAAAATTACCTTTAAAATCATCAGTGAAATATTGGTGAGAACTCATCACTAGTTCTTGAATAAGTTCATTCATGGGAGAATCTTTCTTATAAGATAGATTATCAATGTCAATTTCAAACTTTGAAGCAAATTTGAATTTTACTTTCTGTCCAAATGGATCAGTAGTAATTCCATCATGTTCAACAAGAAAGGGATACAAAGCATTAATAAATGGCAGACCAAGAATCACTTTATCAGTCATATTTTTGACAATAACAGAATGAATCTTGAAACAAACACTATCATGGCACACCTGAGCATTATTCAATTCATACTTAATTTTTATTTGAGAACTATTAGCAGAGACCAATCTTTCAGTAGATTTTTCAAAATATTTTGAAGGAATTAATCCTTCTTGGATACAGTTCATATCTGCACCAGAATCAATCATAGCATTAACAGTGAAATGATAATCAGGAGAAACAACAATTTTAACTTTTTTAAACCATTTTGGAGGTAGTAATTTATTAACAAAAGCAAGTTGAGGATCTGTGAAAGTATCAGGAATACCTTTATCAGAAAGAAGAGCCTGTTGACTGGATTCATCTCCATCATTGTGCTCATTTTGTTTATCTTTTTCCTTATTAGATTTATTAAGATCTTTATCAATTTTTAACATTATCAATTCTTGTTTGAGATTATTGTTATCACTTTTCATGCTTTTAAATTCATGTTTTAATTCATTTATCTCTTGTTTAACAATATGAATTTCATGTTGGAGATCATTAACAGTTAGTTCTTTAAATTTCTTTTTGTTAAATCTCTCCAAAGTTTCTTCAAAGCTTATAGTAGATTTTGGTTTTTTACCAATTTCATCTCTTATCAAGTTTTTCTTAAACCTATCCAAATATTCTTTCTGGAGTTCAGGGTTTTGAATTTGATTTATTAGTTGAATTATTAATTTTTCATCTTCTTCAGTCTTGGTGAGAGTATTAACAGTATTAACAACATTGCAACAAGAATCTCTATAACCAATTTTAATATTAGGAGAATCAAAAGAATCATCAACAGATTGATAGCAAGAATCAGATGAAGAAGAAAAATCATCTTCTAAACAATCAGACGAGTTGTTTGATTCAAGGATTCTGAATAATTCTTCTTGCACATTATCATCAATATATATATAAAGATAATAGAAAAAGTGTAATTGCCACAAAAAAGAAAAAAAAAGTAAGCATACCAAAAATAAAAAACTATCAAATAAAAAATTATGTTTATTGCCAACACAACTCATTTATTATATGTGGGGCCCAACATGTCTATTTTTCTTTTTCTTTTTTGAGAAGAAGTTTATGTCTTATTCATTAAGGGAGGCTTTTAAGATAAGCTTGAAGTATAGGCACAATGTCTGATAGTACATCTTCCATCCACACTAACAAATAACAAAAGATGTGCAAATTGCTCATCTTGCTTGTTAAAGAATGTACTATAGAGTTACAATGCCTTACCTTTTTTTTTTAGAATGAGTTACAATGCCTCACCTAAATACACATTCATAGACATAATTGCAAATATTTGAAACCACAAAAAGAATACTTGAAACTTGTGCGACCTGTTAAAGTTTAGGTGTAATTTTGGAAGTTTTGAGACAATCACGATCATCTACAGGTTTTGAGGTTTTTTTTTTTTGGTAAGAAAGGTAGATAATTTAATTAACAACAAAAAAGTCTATTACAAAAAAAGCCAGCCTCATCAAGAGCTAGCAAACTGACCACCACAGGTGGTGGTTCAACAAAAACAACAAAAGAGGAAACAACACTTGATCCCAATCTAGCTAGTGCATCTGCACATTGATTGGCTTCCCGATACACATGCTGTATCCGTTTATTAGGGATTGTTCTGTATAGGCTCCTGCAATCAGACAATAAAGGTTCCATTAACAAATTTGGCTTATCGCTAGATAACAACTGAACAACACTTGAAGCATCTAACTCAACAATCAAGTTACAAAGCCCCAATTCCTTAGCAATGATGAGGCCATCTCTGAGAGCCCATAATTCTGCAGTAAAACTGTTAGTAGTCCCCAAAGCTCTGCTGTATCCTTTGATCTCGAATCACACCTCCCCCACCTGCTCTTCCAGGATTGCCTAAGGCCAAGCCATCCGTATTGAGTTTCGCCCACCTAAGAGAAAGTTTCTGCCAAGCTACGGGGATACAGATTTTGGATGGATGAATTTTTGTTTTCATACCAATGGAGAAATATTCAGCACTGCTCTGAACACATCTCTTAACAAGGTTTGGGTTGTCTTGCCCAGTTCTAAAAATAACTTCATTTCTGTCAAATGACATGGATGAAGATGTTCAATCAGACTCAGAGATTGGAGATGGTACTGAAGGAAATTTGGTGGTATGCTTGTCTAGAGAAGAAAAAGCTCGTATAAGGGCAGTTTGGAGAAAGGCTTTGATCATTAAGGCTTTTGGGAGAAAGGTAGGGTATAATTATTTATACCCCAAAATTCAAAGCCTGTGGAATCCGTGTGGAAAGATGGATTGTATTGATCTGGGTTCAGATTATTTTTTAATCAAATTTAACTTGGAAGATGATGTAGACAGGGTACTCAAAGGAGGGCCATGGTTTATTGGACAACAATTTCCTGCTATTAGACAATGGGAACTAGAGTTTCGTGCCTCAGAAGCTACGTTTTCATTTGTAGCAGTTTGGGTGCGCCTACCTGAATTGCCTATTGAATATTATGACCCTGCTGTTCTCCGGAGAATCGGGCAAGCGATAGGGCTTGTGTTGCGCATTAACGCACATACAGCGAGTTGAATTAGGGGACGTTTTGCTCGCATATGCGTACAAGTCAATTTAGACAAACCTTTGGCAAAATCTCTAACCACTGGTAAGTGGACCCAAACTATTTTATATGAAGGGATTAACTCCCTCTGCTTCTCTTGTGGTAGGATTGGACATAGAAAGGAGGAATGTCCATATACCATTAAGGATATACATAAGGAGACAACTTTAAGCCAAGAGGAACCCCTGGTACCGCAGAAAGAAAACAATGAGGCTAGCAGCAAGGTGGATGAAAGATCAAAGGAATATGGCGACTGGATGGTGGTCACAAGACGGAAGCTGATGAGCAAAGCTAAGATAAGTTACCAAACTCAGTCAACGAGTCAAGTGTTTGATGCCTCTCAGGGGCAAGGTGGTAAAAGTTCACCTAGAGTGGATGAGCTAAGCAAAAAAGATGGCAAGAGAAAAGTCCCATCCTCGGCTTCATCGAGGTCACAGAGAACGGCTGATAAGACTGCTAAACCAGTCCCAAGAAAGGATGGAGTGAAGTCTGACTCTTTGACTGTGAAATCGCTTGCGAAGGCAACTAAACAGGGAAGGCATTTGGTTCAATCCCAACGATATAAGGTGGGGACAAGCAACTACGAACCTTCTTTTTCCTTTGGAGAGAGCCAACCTTATGAGGGTGCAACTGGGCCGAGCCCAATACCTCTTATTTTTTCTAGCCCAGCAAGTGCTCCGTCTAAGAGTTCAATACTTAAACCTAAGATAAGAGATACTGCTCTGAGAGTTCACAAAAATGATGATCGCGAGAAACTGGGCAATTTTCTATCAAGGAAAAATTATTCCGGTGGGGAAGAAAACGATCAAATGGATCAAGCAAGACCCGATGGAGATATGGGGCTGGTTCGACTTGGAGCTAATGTTAGCTTGGAAGAATTTGTTCCCTCTTACAGAGGCGAGCAAGAGGCTGGGGTACCTGCCCATGAAGGACGAAGCCTGGGCCCTCGCACCAAATCCATGGTGGAGGTTCCTCTCAGATTGGCCTGCAATCCAAATCTCTCCTCAGATCAACTCGGATCCATCTGCAACAAAATCAAATGTGCACCCTTCGGAAAAATTGCTCTCAGAAGCAGAGATAGAGGGGATTCACTCGGAGATAACGGTGAGAAAGTCTCTTTAGGAAATACCTGTGGAATGCATGATGGAAATATGAAGGAGAGAGAAACTCTGAAGTGCACCAAGGAAGAAGAGGATGCTTTAACCCACAGTACAAAAAAGTTCAAAGAAAGTCTTGTAGAAACTGAGGAAAATCAAGAGAACCCTTTTAAGAGTAATACAAGCTACAAAGACAAACTCATTGGGGAGATCCCAAGGGCTTTTGTTCAGGTTTTGAGGTTTTCGTTTTGTCTTTCTGATGGTTTTGGCACCATTTTAGTGGTTTTATCGGTTATTTAGTCAAGTTAGAGTTTTTCACTTTTTTATTTTGGAGATTTGAAGATTATTTTATTCAATTTATATGTTTCACAGGAGGGGGGTTATAATGGTAATTTTGAAGGTGTTGAGGGTGTTTTGATTAGTTTAGAGACTGTAAGGGTATTTTTGTCATTTTATAATTTTTAAGGGTTTTTCAATCATAAAAGTTTTAGAGGAGCACTTTTTAGGTTGTGAAGGTATTTTTTTAAAACATTTTGGAGAGAGAAAGAGATATTTTTGTTCCCCTGAGACCAAAAAATAAATAAATAAATAAACTTTTTCACACTTCTTTTAGGATCATAAAATAAGGGGTAGTGTTTATTTCACATAATGCGTGAATAACTTAAAATTGTAACTTGAAGTCACAAGTTTAGTTATTTTTTGGTAGTGTGTGGATCCACACATTATATGGAACAAGTTTTTTCCCCAAAGTAAAATATTATTATCCCTAAAGGGGCCATTTTTCCTAGTTAAAGGAAATGATTTTGATTTGACCATATTTTTTGTTGTCCCGATTGATTAGAAATAAAAAAAAATTTATTTTCTCTTAAAAATAAATTTTATTTTGAAACAAACTAACCTAATTCTCTCATACCTTACTGTTCTTAACATAAATATACCAAAGAGTAATGTTATGGCCATTTTTTTTTCATAATATTTTTATCTTGTTAAGGTGATAAATTATTATTAGAATAATATTATTTTTATAAGGGCCCATCATTAATAACTCTTTTAGGTCAATATGTACCAATTATAATTGGCCATGTGTGAAAAATTTTGTTTACCGAAATTAATTATATTCCAAACACTAAGTCTAATACCACAATAAATTTTAGATTTGATAAGTTGGTAGGTTGTTATATGTATTTGGTGGTATGCCATTTGTTTAATTTTTTTTTTAATTATATATTTTGATTTATTTTATAATAAAAATAAAAATAAAAATAATATGTAACAAGTTGTTATTTATGAAATATAAAATCAAAACCAATGTGACGGGTAGTGAAGTAAACAAATAATTTTTTATTTTTGTGTAATAATTATTTGGGTATAAAATGATATTAAGCATGATCCCATGTTTCCCATTAAAAAAAAAAAAAACCATGATCCCATGCGAAAAGCGACCTTGTACAACTTATAATTGATCATGTCAAGTTGTCAACAGTAGTAGTTGGAATTTAAGGGTCCGTTTGGTTGGGAGGATGGAAAAGTGGGAGGATAGAAAATTGTGGGAGGATGGAAAAGTGGAAGGATAGAAAAGATTTAGTTTTCTCTTATTTGTGTTTGGTTGGAAGGGTGGAAAAGTGGAGGGATAGAAAACTTTTTTGTTTAGTTGAGATAAAAAATGAGATGATAAAAAATGAAGTTGATATAAATTTACCATTATATCCTTACTAAATATATAAACAAAAAGTAACACATTTATTATTAAAAAAAAATTGTATGGACACTTTAATTTTTTTATTTATATATAAAATAAGCAAATGCTAAAAGGATATTTTTAAAAAAAAAAAAACAGATAAAAACAAACAAAAAGAACCAACGTCTACTGTGCAAAATTTTATCCACAAAAAAAAAAAAAAAAAAAACCAAAACTAACGTCAACGTACTGTGCAAACCTGTAGAGATTTTATCCAGGCCAAAAAAAAAAAAAAAAAAAAAAAAAAAAAACGCCGGAAAGACAAAAAGTTGGCATGGGATAGAGAAGGGCAATTTTGTCCAATATACTCTTCCTCCTTTTCTCCCCCATTTTCTCTTCATTTTGGAGTGATTGAATTGTGGTGGGCCCAGAGAGAAAATAGCTGGGCCCCACCACTTTTCTCTCCCCCTCCCCCTCTCATCCAAACACCATTCCACCTATTTTCTCTCCTATTTTCCACTCTTTTTTTTTCCATCCTCCCTAAAATCCACCCATCCAAACATAGCCTAAGGCAACGTAGCAAGGAGTCTAGTCCACATTATTATTGGCTCAAGTCAAACTGTCACGCGTCAAGCTGAAGTTCTACACTTACACATTACTGCTTTCCCAACAATCACTGTGATTCATATTTCCCCAATGTGATTCATATTTCATACAATAAAAATGTTATATTTATAACATTTTTATAACAAATTTTAAGTGGTGGGTTGTTATTAGTTGTTATGTATAGGCAAAAAAGTAATTTAACTTATAAATTCAACTTATAACTAATAATAACTTACCACCTATAATTTATTGTAAAAATGTTGTGAATGAAATCTCCAAATTCCTAACGCCAAACACCATGTTCAACCAACCAATATCGACCACTTGTCCTCTTTTATTTTTTTTTCTCCTCTTAGGGTACATTTGGAATCCGCTTATTTTGTTGAAATTAAAAACTTTTTGATGAAAGTACTGTAGATAAAAGTAAAAGTTAGTTGAAATAGTACTGTAGGATCCATAAATAGTACTAAAAAATACAGTAAGATTCATGAATAATAGTAAAAATAAACTAAATAGTAAAATAAGTTGACAAAAATAATTTTTGCCAAACAGACACTTAAGGTAGTAAATGAAATCCCCAACTTAACAAAACTAATCAAATCATCCTCGGTTAATTTTTAAAGTTAAGCATTTGACAAGAGTGTGAAAGCTAGAAACATTAATTACATCATTTGGTAAGTAGTTTTTACTTTCCTATAAATTCCTGAAGTTGACAATACTGATGCCATACCCATATGCATTCCTTTTCCCCTGCACCATTGGCCATTGGGTGTGTGTTTAAAGGGAAGTGCCTCTCATTGTTATCCCATCTTTCATTGTGTAATTAATCATTATTTTTACCGGCAATGACAATGATCATGTTCTCGGGTGGTGGAAACTCACTGAAACTTGCTCATGCATTCTTTATACTTTTAGTTTTAGTGCACTTGAGACCAGCCCTTGAATTTATTTCAGGGGTTGGAGTTGGAGATGCTAACAATATCAGGTGCCCAGAGACGGAGAGACAAGCGCTCCTTAAATTCAAAAAAGCCCTTGTTGATGACAATGGCCAGCTCTCTTCGTGGAGGAGCAAAGATAAGTATTGCTGCAATTGGAAAGGAGTTCACTGCAGCAACCAAACTGGTCATGTACTTGAGCTTCATCTAAGTGAAAATCGTTTTAATGCAGACCAACCTTTGCGAGGTATGATTAGCCCTTCCTTACCTGAGTTGCCTGATTTGACTTTTTTGGATCTTAGTCAAAATGACTTTAATCAGAGTAATCTCCCTGAGCTCATTCGGTCTCTCAGTAACTTAAAACACCTTGATCTCTCTAGGACCAATCTTAGTGGGCCAATTTCACATCAGCTTGAAAACCTTTCGCACTTGCAATATCTTAATCTCCTAGGGAATCGTTTCATAATTATTGAAAATCTTGAATGGCTGTCTCATTTGCCTTCAATAGAATACCTCGACCTACTTCCCTAAATCTTACACTATGTTTGGTTGGGTGGATTTTAGTAGGGATGGAAAATGTAAGAAGGAAAATGGAGTGGAAAACTGAGTTTTCCTCTGTTTGGGAATAAGAAGAAAATAGGGAGAGTGGAAAACCAGGGAGAAAATTTTCTCCCTGGGCCCACAAATTTTTTTCCTCCTTCCCTTTTTCTCTCCAATCAAACAAAAGAATTTTCCACCCTCCTACTTTTCCACTCTTCTAACCAAACACACAAGAGGGAAAACTAAATATTTTCCATCTTCCCACTTTTCTACTCCTCCATCCAAACGGACCCTTAGTGTCGTCAATGATTGGCTAGAAGTTGTGAGCCATCTTTCTAATTTAACAACCTTGAGCTTATGGGGATGTGATCTTCCTTCCCAGATGTTCTCATCTCCTTCTGGTTTCAATTATTGGAAATCTCTTACTTCTCTTGAAAGTTTGGTTCTCGATACCAATAAACTTGTTAGCCTTCCAAAATCAATTGGGGATATATGTACTTTATGCGAATTGTATTTTTTGTATAATAATCCCAATGTACAACTTGTTGAGCTTATCAATAACTTGTCTAGATGTGCAAAAGACTCATTAGAGTATTTGGGATTATCAAATAATCAACTTACGGGATCGTTGCCTAATTTTGCAATATTTCTGTCATTAAAATATCTTGATCTTTCAAATAATATTGAAAGTTCAAATAGTGTATAAAACACCTTTGAACGTTTAGACCCCCAATTAGAAAATAACCAATTCAAGTTTTATGACAAACAACTAGTGTGTGGAAAATGAACACAAGTTATAAATAGAATTGATAAACAATCTAAGCTAATTAATATTTCATCCACATCAGAAAATAAAAGGCAAAAGATTAAGGGAAGAATGATGCAAATAC
The DNA here is from genome assembly GCF_001633185.2 of Quercus lobata. Lineage (NCBI taxonomy): Eukaryota > Viridiplantae > Streptophyta > Magnoliopsida > Fagales > Fagaceae > Quercus > Quercus lobata. Next base: position 41,791,757 of record NC_044912.1, on the reverse strand, counting down.
AAGGACAACACAACGATGTGTTATCGAAGAGAAAACCGAAGCTCTCGGCGTAAAACCTCTCCGTCGCCTTCCAAGCGGTAAGTAATCCACTAGAAAATGTAATTGGGATACATGAACAGCAATAGACCCTCCAAGCCTAATTTACCCAGTGTACCTAAGCCCTCCAAGCTTCTTGCTCTAACAAGGTTGCGCCGAACCTATTTCTTTTCTAACTTCTCGGATTCCGCTACTAGACCATAGTATCAACCAATGTGAAATTGGTTCCTTCCTATCTGCTTCACAAAACACCAAACAACATTTTCACAGTAATGGATATGGTAAGAAAAGGTTTTGGTAAAAGGCCTCTCAAGGATTTAACATTAGAGAGGAAGAGAGTAGAGGAATTTGAAGACTCTCTTATGTGAAGATTGTGGATGAATCAATTTTGTTTTACTCTAGGGTTTCTCTCTCAAAATTATCTCTGAAATCTCTCTTTCTTTCGTGGGTATGAGGGGTATTTATACTGAGGTGAGAATGGAATGTGAAGAGTTTGGTTTTTCAAAACAGGGCTAGCTCGCAACTTGACTGAGTCGCGAGATCCAGCCACGAGATAATTGAACAGCCAGTTGTCCCATTTTGTCCTGTAGTGCTCTAGCTAGTATGACACTTCAACTTCTGGCATGCCTGGCACGTGTGTAGCTTCTGGTGGCTTGTAGCCGCTAGTCACCCGCGAGATCCAATCGCGAGTCTCTGTTTTTCTTGCACACTCTTGAGCATTTCTTCACACTATCTCACTCACTATCCTTACAAGAATCCCACCTAAATACAGGGTTACTAATTGCTGAAATACAAGTAAATTTGGCACGGAATAAAGCCAACAAGATGGTTGATTAAATTCAACTTTACAAATATTCTAAATGGGACTGTACCCAAAAGCATTGGAAGCCTATATAAGCTTGAGTGGTTGGATATGTCGTGGAATTTTCTGCAAGGCACCATGTCTGAACCCCATTTCTCAAATCTCTCTAAATTACGGTATCTAGACTTGTCCAATAATTCTCTTGCTTTGGTATTCAACTTCAATTGGGTTCCCCCTTTCCAACTGGAAGAAATATACTTGACATCTTGCAAGTTAGGGCCTAGATTTCCAAGTTGGATTCAAACTCAAAGGAATGTTTCCCTCATAAAAATCACCAATGCTGAAATTTCTGATACCATACCAATAGAGTGGTTTGCAGACTTGCCTCCTACATTGGAATTTTTAGATCTTTCTAGAAACCGAATACATGGTCGGTTACTGAATGTGTTAACAATGAATAATTCAAATGGTATTGGATTTGATTTGAGTGCTAACAGTTTAGAGGGTCCACTGCCACTTTTCATAGCTAATCTCAAGATCTTGAAACTCTCTAAAAACCGGTTTTCAGGGTCAATTTCAAGTCTTTACAAATCAATGGTCGTTCGTTGACTTATCTAGATCTATCCGATAGCTTATTTTATGGTTAGCTTCCAAATTGTTTTAGGCATTGGCATGAGCTAGCTAGTCGTTTTGAATTTAGCTAGCAACAAATTCTCTGGTCAAGTTCCAAACTCTCTGGCAGGCTCTCTAACCTCGAAACTTTGAAGCTGTTTAATAATAGTTTCTCCGGAAACTTACCTTCTGCCCTGAAAAAATGCAGTTCTTTAAAAGTTATAGATTTGGGAGACAACAACAGATTCTCCAGAAAAGTACCTGCATGGATTGGGGAAGGCCTGCCAAAGTTGATCGTTCTAATCCTACGTTCCAATAAGTTTGATGGAAGCATACCGTTGAATCTATGCTGGTTGACACATCTACAAACCTTGGACCTATCTTTCAATGACATATCTGGAACTATACCATTCTGCCTAAACAATTTCACGGCCATGGCTCAGAAAGGGTACTATCGTGATATGATTTTTGGACTTGGTTATTTTTTAGATGTTGGAAATTCCACATCTCAAGTAGGATATTTTAATAGTGCCACAGTTGTATTGAAAGGAAGGAAGGATGAGTATGGCAAAAATCTTGGACTATTAATAATGATTAACCTTTCAGGCAACAAACTGATTGGTAAACTTCCAATTGAGATCTCGAGTCTTTTGGAGTTGGTTACATTGAACGTATCCGGAAACAACTTAATTGGAGAGATCCCCCATTTGATCGGTCAGTTGAAGAAGCTAGAAACACTTCATTTGTCAAGGAATCAGTTCTCAGGTGAAATCTGTAAGGTTGAATTTAATCAACCATGTGTTGGCTTTATTCCATGACAAATTTGCTTGTAATATAGCACTTAGAAACCTTGTATTTAGGTGGGAATCATGTAAGGGTAGCGTGTGAGAGAGTGTGAAGAAATGCTCAAGACAGTGCAGTGAAGCAGAGACTCGCGGCTAGGACTCGCGGGTAGCTCGCGGCTTGCAAGCCGCCAAAAGTTGCTCACGTGCAGAGCATGCAGGGGAGCTGAACAGTCACGCCACCTGGAGCACTACACGACAAAAATCCAGACTGGCCATTAAGTTAGCTCGCGACTTAAACTCGCGACTCAGTCAAGTCGCGAGGTCAAGTCGCCAGCCAGCCCTGTTTTTGGAAAAACTGACTCTTCGTATTTCATTCTCACACCAGTATAAATACCCCTCATTCCCACAAGATATGTGTGGCTATTCAGAAAGAAAAACCCTAAGAGAGGTTTCTTCAAAACACCCACCCAATTAGAGAGAGCTTGTAGTCTCTTCTCATTCCCTCTCTCATTGTCATACCTATTGAGAGGAGATTTCTATCCAAACACTACCCACACCCATTTAGAGTGTTGAGTGTTTTTGGAGTTTTGGGAAGCATTGGAAGATGCCAAGGATGGCGGATGCTATGGTTTAGTAGCGGAATCCGGGAAGCTAGAAAAGAAAAAGGTTCGGCGCAACCTCGTTGGAGCAAGAAGCTTGGAGGGCTTAGGTGCACTGGGTAGATTAGGCTTGGAGGGTCTATTGCTGTCCTTGTATCCCAACTATATTTTCTAGTGGATTGATTACCGCTTGGAGGGCGGCGGAGAGGTTTTTCGCCGAGGATTTCGGTTTCCTCTTCGATAACACATCGCGTGTTGTCTTTGTATTTGCATCTTCCTTCCTCTATCTTTGCCTTTAAATTATCTGCTGTGGATTTTATTTTGTTATGGCTTAGATAGTATTTAATCAATTTCGTATGATAGCATATGTTAAGTTTCCGCACACTAGTTGTTTGACATATTGCTTGAATTGATTAAGTTGTTATTTGGGGGTCTAAACGTTCAAAGGTGTTTTATACACGTTTTTGAACTTTCATTTGGTATCAGAGCGGGTACACTTATTGTGGTTTAAATACCTAAGTGTGATCCTTGACCCCTTGTGTTTATTTGCCATGGATTGTGCTTTGTATGACTCTTTGCATGATTTGGTTGGTGATGAATGTAACATGCCACGTGTTTGTGAAAATGCCTCTATGAGTGTTAATCCTCATAAGTGTGATGACATGTTATTTGAATCTATGGGTGTTGTTGACAAACTCTTCAAGAAAAATGCTAAGAAGTTTCAAAAGAATTTGAGCAAGTTATTATGTGAAAAGGATGATTTGATTGCTAAGCTCAATGAATCCTACAAATTGGTTGAGAAATATGAAAAACTTGCTGAAATTTCTCTTGAAAAGCTGAAAGAGTTTGAATGTTTGAATATGGACTTGGATGCTAAACTTGTTTTGTCTAACAAACTTGTTGATGATCTTAAATGTGAAAATAAATCTCTTAAGATGCATGCCAAGTGTTTGATTGCTGAACCCATTGATAAAATGGATGATAATATTTGTTGCAATCATGTTGTGGTACCCGATTTTGTGCCTAGTGTGTGTTCTACCTTAAAGGACAAATCGGTGTACATTCCTCCACATAAAAGAAATCAAAAGGTGGAGAGAAAGGTTGTTAAGTCAAAACCTTCGTTTAGGTCTCAACCTAAGGCTTTGGATGGATCTAAGTTTGTTCCAACTTGCCACCATTGTGGTGTGATTGGTCATATAAGACCTCAATGTCATAAGTTGAAGAGGGAACAAAACCATGTTGCTAGATCCATTCCCAAAAAGCCTAGTGGACCTAAACACATTGTTTGTCACCATTGTGGTGCCTTTGGTCATCTTAGACCTCATTGCTCTAAGTTTCAAGCTCTTAAGAGAATCAAAAGAAAAGAGAAACTTGAGCTTTTTGGAAGTTGTGCTAAAAAGAGTAAACTGGATTTGAGTAAAAATAACATGTTGTTAAAGAAAATGTTTAATGCTCTTAACTCCTTGACTATGTGCTTCTCCGGTTCTCATTCTTCCAACCCTCGTCTCGCTTCTCTTGAGACACTCATTCCAAACAATCGTTCCGTTTGGATGAGGAAGGGTTCCTATGGTTGAGCTTTTGCTCTTTTGGTCCTTGATCTAATTCTTTCGATCTTTATAGGACCCTTCATGCATTAAATGTCATATCTTCATGCATTTTGTGCATCTTGCATTTATTTGTATGCTTTGTTTCGTTTTTTATCTTACTTTTATGTTTCTATTTTGTGTGAGTAAAAATCCAAAACCACATAAAAAGTGAAAAATTCAAAAAGTTGATCGTATTTGTTTGAGCACATATCACATGTGAGTTTGGCCTTGTACCTTTGTACAAATGGCTTTGTGCATTTACGAGCTTAGCTTGTTATTTTTGCACCTATATCTTTGTGGGAAAAAATCTTGACATCTTTGTGTGATTGTTGTAAATCGATCTTCAAGCTTGTCATGAATGATTTGTCAATAGTCATGTTGGTTTTGATACAAGCGTAGACTTGTGCTTATATCTCTTCCCACTCTTTTATTTTTATTGCTTAAAGAGCTCAATAAATGTAAATCTCAAAATGAAAAGAGATAATGAGCTGCAAAAGCCGTCGCATATATTAGTATTTGACTAGGAAAAAGGGAAAGCGACTTAAATGAAATTGTATGATGCCCAAAAAGCCAAAGGCTTGTTCATCAAATTGAAATATCAAAAATTTCAGGCATCGATCTCAAAATGAGATGTTTTGATTCAAAATGATCAAATGTTATAAATTGTAAAGAAGCCAAATGAAAAGCTTCATCATATGTAATCATTTTCTTGTGGGAGGTCATATATGTTCATTTCTATAATTGAGATAGACCACTTGACTTAGTACTAGTTGTGTATGACTTGATTGAATTGATCATTGAAGCTTCACTCTAGACTAAGGACTATTCCACATTTGATACACACACACACAACACACATGCCTAATGCTCAATGAATGTCTTATTCATTTGTTAGATTGTACTTGTCTAAATGTGATGTGTATTTGCTCAATCTTATATGGATTAATCCAAAAAGATTTTTGATCATTTTATATGTTTTTGGAAGTGATTTTTATCACTCTTTGTGTTCATGTTTAGTGTTTACTTTGTTTTTCAATGTTTAAACATGTTCTGAATTGAAAAACAGGTGTCAGAGTTTTTCGCGGCTCAGCTGGCGACTCGCCAGTCGCGAAACCCCAATCGCGAGTTCATCCAGAAGCTTTTGGCGACTCACTCGCGGTTTGCTCGCGGCTCACTCGCGACTCGCGAGATTTTCGCGACTGAAACTCGCGGCTCGCGGCTGAAACTCGCGGCTCGCGGCTTGCTCGCGACTGAACCTCGCGACTCGCCCAGTCGCGAAACGCCCAGAAACAGCTTTTTAAAGGGCTTTTTGTGGGAAACTTGTTTTAAACCTCTCCCATCCTCTCTAAAACCCCTCTTTCAATATTTTTACATCAAAACCCAACCAATTTGAATGGTTTTTCAATCCATTAACATCTCTAAGGTAATTATAAACTCTTTTCATTGATTTTGATCCTTAGATTATGTTTTGGAAAGTTTTGTGCTCTTGGTTGGGATTTTCATCATAGGGGTTGGGAAAACTAATTTTTGTCTATTTTCTTCATGGGATTGGTTTCTTTTATTGATATGAATTGGATGTTGGCCCCTTGTGGCAGAAAGAACATGTATTAAGGGTGGATTTCATGATGTTCATGCATTGTTGCACATTTTTGTTCATAGTGTGCATGCTAGGTGTTTGATAAAATGCCTCTTATACATTTTCTCGCTTGTTTGGACTCCGATGAGTACCAAACTTTGGGGTTTCTCATGTTTCCTCATTAGGAACATGTTTGGTTCATTGTTTGTGTATTTAACACAACTTGCCCCACATGTGCATTTTTCATGCATTGGTCATGCATTGCACTTAGCCACCTCTTGCACACACCTTTGCTACACTTGTCATGCATTGGTCTATACCTTGCTTCTTCATCCTAGCATGTCATGTCTGTCTTATGCTTTGTAGTATTTTACTTTGTCATGGGTTTGAGCTTCATTTTCTCATTCATCTTGCACCCCTCATGCATCATTAGCATTGTTCATACCTTCATCTCTTGCCCTCGTTTCTTCTTGACCCTTTGTCTATTCCTGACAAAAAGGGGGAGAGTATACTCTAGAGAATGTTTCGGAGTATTTTGTCATTTCTATATGACTCTTGTGCACATCCTTAGGGGGAGAAATTCTATTTCTCATGCACATTTGTAGGGGGAGAGATATTCCATAGGGGAGATGCATATACCAAGGGGGAGAAGACATTGTGTTAACTAGAAAACCTTGTTCTGTTTGTTTTCTTGTTGGCTTTATGGTGCTTTGTGTTATGCTTTGGTGTTCTCATTGCATCATGTTTGTGCTTTGGACATGCATATATCCCTATGTTATTATGCTTCATTGAATGCATGTTCAGATGATCATTTGCTTTGCTATGTGATCATTGTAGTCATTTCTATATGACTGTTTTGGTGTTTGATCAAGTTTCTCATATGTTTCACAACATGTTTACTTGATCGCTTTTTACTTGTTACATTATATTTGTCCTCGTATTACTTGCTTTACCTTGAGGGTCTAATGTGTTTTGTGCAAGTGTTTCAGGTTACAAGTATATATGTTCCAAGTGCATCACAGCTTCTCATCATTTTGAAGGGGAGAAACTTTAAGCACTTTTAGTTTATATTGTTTAAGTTTTTATTCAATATAATGTGCTTTGTACCCATGTTGCTTTTGTAAGCTTTTAGGGTTTGATATCATTTATCTGTAGGCTTTATGGTCTGTACCATGCTTGTATGCAGCCTTTCATATTTTGTTAAATCAGTACATTTAACTAAATGTCATGCATTTTCTTGTTAAGTATTGTCACTCTTGTGCCCTTGTAGGATTGTTCCTAGATGCATATATCTTGTGTGTTATGCATTGGTTGAGTGTTGAGCATACAAGTGTCTTGCTTTGTGCTTGTTATCTTGTATGTCCTTGTGTTCATTCCAAGTGTGGATGAGCACTGTGATCACTACCTTGTGGTGTTCACTTGGTTGATCAAGTCATGGTTTGTTTATTAACTCCATCTTTGCTTGATCACATATTGCCTGTTTCATATGCATTTTATGATTTTCTGCTTACAATGATCATGTTGTATTGTTGTGTTTCAGGAGATTCATGTTCATATGATTCAAGAGCTGCACAGCTTCTAGATTTAGGTGTGAGTGAGTTTTGCCATTGTTCCCAAACTCACGTTTAAGTCTAGAGTCTGTTTTAGGGTGTTTTGTCATGGAATAGCCAAAGGGGGAGATTGTAAGGTTGAATTTAATCAACCATGTGTTGGCTTTATTCCATGACAAATTTGCTTGTAATATAGCACTTAGAAACCTTGTATTTAGGTGGGAATCATGTAAGGGTAGTGTGTGAGAGAGTGTGAAGAAATGCTCAAGACAGTGCAGTGAAGCAGAGACTTGCGGCTAGGACTCGCGGGTGGCTCGCAGCTTGCAAGCCGCCAAAAGTTGCTCACGTGCAGAGCATGCAGGGGAGTTGAACAGTCACGCCACCTGGAGCACTACACGACAAAAATCCAGACTGGCCATTAAGTTAGCTCGCGACTTGAACTCGCGACTCAGTCAAGTCGCGAGGTCAAGTCGCCAGCCAGCCCTGTTTTTGGAAAAACTGACTCTTCGTATTCCATTCTCACACCAGTATAAATACCCCTCATTCCCACAAGATATGTGTGGCTATTCAGAAAGAAAAACCCTAAGAGAGGTTTCTTCAAAACACCCATCCAATTAGAGAGAGCTACTCATCTTTGTAGTCTCTTCTCATTCCCTCTCTCATTGTCATACCTATTGAGAGGAGATTTCTATCCAAACACTACCCACACCCATTTAGAGTGTTGAGTGTTCTTGGAGTTTTGGGAAGCATTGGAAGATGCCAAGGATGGCGGATGCTATGGTTTAGTAGCGGAATCCGGGAAGCTAGAAAAGAAAAAGGTTCGGCGCAACCTCGTTGGAGCAAGAAGCTTGGAGGGCTTAGGTGCACTGGGTAGATTAGGCTTGGAGGGTCTATTGCTGTCCTTGTATCCCAACTATATTTTCTAGTGGATTGATTACCGTTTGGAGGGCGGCGGAGAGGTTTTTCGCCGAGGACTTCGGTTTCCTCTTCGATAACACATCGCGTGTTGTCTTTGTGTTTGCATCTTCCTTCCTCTATCTTTGCCTTTAAATTATCTGCTGTGGATTTTATTTTGTTATGGCTTAGATAGTATTTAATCAATTTCGTATGATAGCATATGTTAAGTTTCCGCACACTAGTTGTTTGACATATTGCTTGAATTGATTAAGTTGTTATTTGGGGGTCTAAACGTTCAAAAGTGTTTTATACACGTTTTTGAACTTTCAAAATCCCATTGAGCATGTCAAGAGTTAAGCTTTTTGAACCACCTAGACCTATCATACAACCATTTGTCTGGAAAAATTCCTTCAAGCACTCAACTACAAAGCTTTGAAGCTTCTGATTTTGCTGGAAACCCAGCACTTTGTGGGCTTCCACTTTCACAGAAGTGTTGGCCCGGTGAACAAACACCAAACCAAGGTGGAGATGGTGAAGAATATAGAGATGAGTTCTGGAAATGGTTTTATGGCGCAGCAGGATTTGGATTTGTGGTAGGTTTTTTGGGTGTTTGCGGTTCTTTGTTGCTAAAGAATTCATGGAGACATGCCTATTTCTTGTCATTGGAGAACATGAAGGATTGCCTCTACGTAACACAATGGCTGTGCACATGGCAAGACTGTGTAGGACGTTTCAAAGGCCCGGATGAGCACTTCGTCTATGGTATGACGTGTGTTTGAAAATTTTTTTTTCTCACCATTTTTTGATTATGACTCTCATGCTAAGATTCAAGAAGCACCAATTACTGATTCTTTTCTTATTTGAAATTGCATGATCAGGTTGCATAGCTGTGCTGAAGGGTATAAGCTTAACATGCATGGTAATTTTCACTTCGCTTGAAGTAGTTCTATATCTATCATATTGAATCTGGGCTCATAGCTTTCTCTTTCCCTGTTGCTCAGATCAGGAGTTGCATGTTGCTTCTGCTGCTCACGCAAATAAAAGTGTCGGGAGCCGTTTGTAACATTTGCGTGGGTGTGCCTTGTGTGTTTATAGGCTTTGTTTTATCCACTATGTTTTCAATAATGCAACTCAATTTGCAAAAAAATCATGTGTAATTTGAATTTAGTTAATGTTTTGAGTGTTACCATCTTGAGCTATTTGTACTATTAACTTTGTTGTGGTTATTTGTGGCTCCTCTCTTAGAGGCATTTAGACATTGTTGAATGGTGCTAATAACATGTCTATTGTTACTGAATACTGAGTGCAACTTGTTACATTACAGCTTCTCACACTAGCTAACTCCTTCAACATGAAACAGTGACAGAAAGGGGAATTCGTTTTAAGGGAGCCAAAGCGTAAAACCAATATAAATATATATATATATATATATATATATCATTCAAAAATAAGAAATACACTTAAATTAAAATCTAATCTATATATACATAAAAATAAAACTAGTAAAACTATTCTATATCTGAATTTTTTTTTTTTTTTTTGGTTGCTAAAAGTGGACTAAAATATACATATACTTTAAAAAAAAAAAATGAAAAAAGAAGTTTTACAAAGTTGTACATAAATAAAACAAATAAAACATAAATGAAAAACTATTGACAAACTATTTGTAAGTATTCACTAAATAAAAATAAATAAAAGATATTAAATAGCTGCTTTTTAATATATTTCAACTTAATCACTTACAAATAATCCTTTAGGTGGAGTTAGCCAATATGGTAGCATCCAAATTCTAAAGCCCCAAATAAGCTAATCACCAAAAATGCCCATACATTCCCTAAACTTTCAGCTGTTGGCCAAAATATCCCTAAACTTTTACATTGGTCAATTTACTTCATAAACTATACACAACTGTCAAATCAATACCTTTGTTAATTTAGCGTTAAAAAACTAACGATTAACTTAGGTGAGAGACAAGTTAGTTTTAAAACCTAGCACCATGAGATGGAGAGGACGAGAAAGCTATGTTGGAGAAGCGTGAGAAGTCTGGTAACTGTGACCCCAAGAAGAAGAAGAAGAAACCAACGTGTCCTGTTAGTTGGTGCAAGGAGATACTGCCCTTTTCGAATACAAGTACGTGCAAGACTTTCCAATTGAAGGTGTGCTTAAAGCATCGGTTCCTAGCTGACCACACGTGCTAAAAGGCGGCAGCAGCTACTGTGGTGGAGGTAAGGGATGATGGAATGATAGGTTTTTGGCTGCTATGGCTTCAAGGAATGGAAGAGATTGTGGCAGCAAGAGTGGACATGGTTCTGCGTCGAGTACATCTTCATCTGTTAAAGCATATTGAGATTGTGAATCATAAGAGCTTTGTGCGTGTTGTTTTCCTTTAGTTTTAGAGTGTTACATGTGTTTCGGATTTAGTTTTACAATTCATTGTAGAAAAATTATTGATTTTTAAATCTCATGTGTCTATCACATGAGTTAACAGTTAGTTTTTTAACACCAAACTAATAGAAGTATTAATTTGGCAATTGTGTATAGTTTATTGAGTAAATTAACCAATATAAAAATTCAAGGGGTGTTTTTGCCAGTAACTAAAAGTTTAGGCGGTGTATGGACATTTTTCCCACATATTTATAATATATACAACATCTGCATTTATTGTTAGTGGAGATTTTTTTAATAGGATTTATTTTTGTTTTATAAATAAAAAATAATTTTTCTTATTTTTATTTGAAAAGGAAGCCACTGGCGACATTTATGAACTAGGTGGTAACTTTTTTTTTTTTTTAGCGAAACCTTTTTTTTTTTTTTTTGGGAGAGAGTTTCAATCTATGGCGTCTGCTTCTGATGATAACTCTTTATCATCAAACCAAGATACCAATCAGTTTTTGGTGTAGGCGAGGATTGAACCCTAAATATCTTATTCAACCATTAGAGACTTTAACAATTGAGCTAGCTAGAACCCACTTTTTTTAGCGAAACTAGGTAGTAACTTTAACTTGGTTGTTTCTATTAAAAAAAAAAAAAGCTTTAACTTTTATATAAAAAAAAAAAAAAAAAAAATTTAAGAATTGGTTTTTAGGAAACTAGTTTTTAATTTTGGAGGAATGAAGTGATTTTTTTTTTTTTTTAAGTAATAAATATTTCTTAACAAATTCTGGACAGTTGGAAACTTTTTTTTTTTGGGGACTTATTTTACTTTAAATAATTAGAATAAATTTATTTAAAAAAGATTTAATTAAAAGTTAAAATTATAAGGTTTGTTTGGATACCGTTTATTTTGCTGAAACTGAAAACTTATTATTGAAAGTACTATAGATAAAGGTAAAAATTAGTTGAAATAGTACAGTGAGGCTCATAAATAATAGTAAAAATAAGTTAAATAGTGAAATAATTTATAATTTTAATCCACATCCAAAGCATACCATGGTTACTATGGTTAAAATAAGCTATATTTAAGCTTATCTGAACATACATCTCTGTCATGAATGTACCAAAGGCCAATGGGCCATCCACGTTAAACTTGGACCTTCAAATAAGCGGCCTAAAGTCCAAAGAAAGGAAACACAAATATTTCATTTTCTCAGAAAAATAAATGACCCGCAGCATCAAGATCAAGCCCAAGCCCAAGCCCAAGCCCAAGTCTAAATAGTAAGTACTACTTTCCCATAAATTCCCTATGCTAAGAGCATCAGCAGTGGGGCTTGTATATGCCAAATGTTAGGAACATTTGGCATTTAAGCCCCAAAACTGCTCAACAATGGGAAAGCCATATGCAATATGCCAAAAAAATTTTGAGATTTAGCTACAATACCATCTCAAATGTAAGATGGTACTGTAGCTGAATGGTATAAAAAAAAATAATTTTTTAATACTCTCATTTCTCTCTCCTCTCTCATTTATCCCGGTAAATTTCTCTCTCCTCTCTCATTTTTTCTGTTTCTTTTCTCTCTCTTCCTTTTCTCTCTTTCTTCCTGCTCTCTCTTCTTCAATGAAATGGAGGCAACGGCGTGGAGGCTCGATCAGAAAAGCTGTGGTGGAGGCATGGAGGTCGTGGGTTTCCAGCGTTTGGGTCGAATTTAGGTGGCGTTTGGGTGATGTTTGGGTTGGCGTTTGGGTGGTGTTTGGCGTTTGGCGTTTGGGTTGAAGATGATGATGATGATGATGATGGGTTTGGGATGTATCCAGACAGCGACGGGCGATCCTCTCTCTCTCGCCATCGCTACCGGTGTTTGGGTGGTGTTTGGCATTTGGCATTTAGGTCGAAGATGATGACGGGTTTGGGATAAATCCAAATGGCGACGGGCGACCCTCTCTCTCTCTCCATCGCTGCCGGTGAGAACAGATGGGTTTGGGTTTGGTGAGAACAGATGGGTTTGATTTTGGATTTAGGATTTTGATTTTGATTTTGATTTTGATTTGGCTGTGTTGTGTTACCGTTGGATTGTGGTTTTTTTTTTTTTTTTTGTTCAGCTACTGGGGTTTGTGGTTGTGGCTAGTGGGCCGACGATGGAGGTGGTGGAAGTAGTTGTGGATGGTGGGCCGACGGTGGGGTGGGTGTCTATGGCTCCGTCGGAGTGGGTTTTGGGTCAGTGGGTGGCGGCATGGGTTTGCTACCTGGGTTTTTTTTTTTGGGTGTTGATGGTAGATTATGGGTTGCTGCTGGCGGTGGCGGTGTCAGGTGTGTGTAGAGCACCGGTGGTGGTGATTGTGGTTGTTGAACAGAAATAAAGAGAGAGAAAGAATAAATAATGTGTTTTATTGTAAATGATGGTAATTGTGAAATATATTATTTTATTGTGTAAAAATATTATTTTAATGAGTAGAATAGGAAAATAAAAGTTGGGATGTTTGGTGTATTGTAAAATGGTATGGTATAATTAATAAAATAGTTTTTTGGGATGGTAAAATAAGATGAAATATGAGATCCGGATGTGGATGCTCAATACTAATGCCATATATCTTTATTTCATTAAGATGAGAATAAAAACAGTATATCTTAAACTAAAACACACTCAATAATATAGAGTTTCTTTTATCCGAATTACAAAATCTGAAATGTTTCTAGTATATTGAGTTAGACTATGAGCTGTCATGTTACTACCACGTGAAACATACGTAAATTGCACGTTTCTAAAATGTTAAGAGAAGTCTGGCTTGTCACAAGGCTTGGAGACAAAGCTCATTAAATGAAGGCTGACTTTTCTCTAAGCTTGTAAGATATTATTTGGAGCTTTGACAAGGTGTGGACCCAACACAACTATACCACTTGACTTCTCCTACAGGTGAAGGTGATGTTTTATTTTATAATTTTTATGAATCTATTGCGTATAGCGAACACCCGGCACGTATAAGATTTTTGCAATGAACGGCTCACAACTCTTTTAGCAAAACATATGGATGTCTAGTAGCTAGATCCACTAATTACCAAAACCGCACCATATAAAGTGGATGATAAAATAATTATATCTCATAAACATTAGTAATTACTATTTTCAAAAATAGTGATGTGATATTTTTTTTGTTTCATATAGTAGGTCCTACAAATTAGATTCTTAAAAAAGCCCTACTAATTTTATGATAAGATTTATCATTTATGTAAGAGGACGAAATATAATATGACTGTATTTCATATGTATCTAATCATTAATGTAGAGCTTGATAAAATAGTTTTAATGGACTAGAAGTAGTTTCAACTGGAGAGACACTTCAAACTTGGTAAATAATTAGAACATGTGAAATATAATTGGAATTACACTTGGCAAAAAAAAAAAAAAATTAGATTATGATTTTTAATTAGAATCTAAATTGGATCTTTAAGAAGCTTCCACTTTTATCTATCTAATTAGATTTTTAGAGTATCATTCCAATTAATTTCACATGTTATAATCTTTTGTTGGGAAATGTTAAAGGATGCTTTAAGAGAATTGGTTTAGAAAATACTTTTAGAAAAATTTCGTGAGAAAGAAAAAACAACAGACCTTTTTGACACATTTTTTATATTTTTCATGAAGGTAGTATCAAACTCTTTTAAAATTATCCATTAAAAAATGACCTAAGATCACCTATTAACAGGAGCTTTTTTTGTTATGCATCAACCTGCCAATTTAAAACTACTTTTAGCACATTAAGTATTTTTTTTATTCTATTCAACTTAAAGTCCGTTTAAAATTACTCCCAATCCATTTTAAACTAAGAGTTTTACTAATACATGCCCTTAGGGTATACATTAATAAACCATTTAAAAAAACCTTTTGTAGGAAAATAGAAAAAAAATAACTTACTTGTTTTACACCCTTTTCAATTTCTTAAAAATATTTTCTAGAATGGATAATTAATGTATATCCTAGGAGCATACATTAACCAAACCCCTAAACTAACACCAATTATTTGCTATTATTAATTCGGGGTGTAAATTGTAATGAAATCGAATTTGGGAATGGCTAAGTTAGGTTAAAAGGATGTTGTGGGTTTGGGTGCTCTGGTAAGAAATGACAAGGGTTTTGTCGTGCCTGCTAAGTGTGCTTAATTGCGGATTCGTGAAGACAATCTGTGACGATTGCCTACCTTTGTCATACACGCTCTTTATTTCAGTTTGGAAAATGGCTTCAATTTGGTGGATTTGGATTGCATAAATATTGACTTGGTGTCTATGTTTAATTCAATAGTCTTGCGCTACAAAGGTGGGTTTTCTCATTGATGTGATCGAAATGTTAAGCCACTCTTTTTACCATTTCAGCCGTTCTTATGTTGCTAAATCTTGTGATATATAGAGCTGTCCAAGAGCGAGGAAGAACTTTTTTTTTTTGTTGATGAAAATCAAGGAAGAACTTTCTGGTTAGAAGTGTGCCCTTCCTTTCTCTTGCCCATTAAACATTCAAATTCCCCCTTTTTTTTTTTTTTGAGAAAGTAAATTCCCTTTAATATATTTATAAACTTTTATTAATTCAAAGTATAAAGTTCAATGAAAAATTTTACCATGGTCTAAAAGAATTGACTAGTCCTTGTAAATATAATTTTATAATAACTCAATGTTTATAACTTATTCTAAAATTATAAACATTAATTAAATAAATTCATTACTTTACAATTTAAAATACATATATTTTGAATTTGAAACTAAGTATAGAAATAGACACTTCTCTCTCAAAAAAGCATAGAAATAGGTCATCAAATTAATTTCTCCTCCTCTCATTCTTCTCCTTTCTTTTTAATTAAAACGGACCAATACTTCAATGCTTCAACTTTTACGTGATTCTACTTGTAGCACTCAAAAAAATCATATAAGAGAAAACTCCAATTAATTATTTGTGCATAAAATGATGGCATATGAAAGTAACCTTGTAGTAATACTAATTATAATTTAATTTACAACACTCTCTAAAAAAGAAAAAAAAAATTATAATTTACAACGTCAACCGAGGTAGTTGGAATTTAAGGCAGCACAGCAGGAAGTCTACATTATTGACTCCAGTCAAGGCGTCACGAACGCGCCAAGCCAAAGTTCTACGCTTCCACGTTATCGCTTCCTCAATTTGGAACAAATGCAATTTTTTCTTCGGCTCCCTCTGGACACGGGATCCGGATCCTCTCCATTTCCCTCTGAAATGGAGAGGCTCCAGTACACGGTGAGGATTTCCCATGGAGAGCATCAATGGTAAAAATCGTGCCACGTCATTTAAAACCCAAACCACACACTTAACTGGGGTTAGACACTTAACCCATCTGAATATTTCAAACTTAACCCATCTGAGATCAAACCCATCTCAATATTTCAAACTCTCTTTCTCACTCTCTTCTCAATATTTCAAACCCATTTCTCTCTCGCCTCGCCGTCATGGTTCGAAACACAAACAAAAGAAACCCACTTCTCTCTCGCCTCGCCGTCACGGTGAGGATATCTACGATTTGATCAAGCTTTTAACTCAGCTCCTCGCTCAGTTCCTCGCTCACCACACAGATTGAAATCCCTAACCCACGAACTCAGCTCCTTGCTCTCATGGATTCAAGCTCGTGGGTCATGACTCATGAGGCATACAGGATTCAAGCACGATCCCTTACCCACGAACGCAGCTCCTCGCTCACCTCAGACTATGGGTTTCCAAATTTCTAGGTAAGTTTCTGGGTTTTTAAATTTCTTTGTAAACTGCCAATCTTCTTTTCTCGCCTCAAATTCGTTTTTAGGGTTAGGGTTTCAAATGGGTCTATTTAATTTTTATAAAGGTTTTTCATTATTTTCTTGTTCTTAATTTTTGTCGGAATCAAAAGCCTCTGTTCTGTTTTAAAAGAAATGAGAGACAGTTTGTATGTCTCTGCGTTGAATCCCTCTGCGTTGTGGAGAACACCGAGGTAGAACAAAATCAACGGCCGAGATATTGTTTCAGTCGTCATTTTTTGGATTGGTGGTCTGATTCTTGCTCGTCCACATTTATTTATTTATATTTTTATCTATCAAAAAAAAAAAATTTCTTTGTAAAGTTTTTAAATTTCTTTTCAGTTTCTGGGTACTTTTGTTCTTCACTTGAAAGCTTATCAAGTTTACTAAAATTGTCTCCTACAATTGCTGGGTTACTCTGCTTTCTCTTGGCAATGGTGCTTCTTTTGTAATGTGTGTTGTGGTTGGAATCATAAGCATTTCAAGGGGCCGAAGAGTGGTTCGAGTACACAAGTCTGCCTTTATTAGAGATGTTTGTTTTTTACTTTTGGTTCTTGTGTTTTTGCTTGTTATATTGATTCAAGAGGAAATTGATCTGTGGAGTGCAATTGGTTTTTCTTCAATGTATGTTGTTTATGTGATAGCACAAGGGTGCAAATGCTTTTTAGTTTTGGAAGATCAAGAGCACAAGGGTTTTTATTTTATAGCTATTTTCTTTAGTGGGTCTTTTTTAGTTTCAAGGATTTTAGTATTTTGCTAATACAAGTGTTGGATTGGCTGTAACCAGATTTTGCTAATACTATTTGTTGTTGTTTTTCATGATTTTGGTTGAAGAGGAAACGGAGCAGAGGCTACAGGAAGAGAGAGAAGATGTTGCTCATTTGCCTGGGGCAGTCTCTGGTGATAAGTGGGATGCTACTCTGCTTGATGCTTCTTTTGTTGGCTAAATAGGTGGGGGGAAAATGGGTCATTAGATGGGTAGGTATTAGTGGGAAAATGCCATAATTTTGGTGTATGTTGGTAGGTTTTGGCAGAATGCTTGTGTTGGTATGTGTTGGCTTGAATTTGTGTTGGTATGTATTAGTGGGAAAAGGCCTGAATTTTGGTGTAATTCTCACTGTAATCTGAGACTTCAGCAATAGAACATGGTCTTTTTAATTAATCTATGACTTGTATACCAATTTATTGCATTGTTGTGAAGTGTTTGTGCCTTGTGTGCACTCAACATCAAAGCAGTTTGAATAGCACCTTAAAAGGCTTGTTTGTGATATTATTGGGAACCATAAGAAAGAAGCAGATTAACTCCTCAGCTGAATATGCAGGTTGACTATATAATAACTAATGCACCAAGATGCAATCATGACAACCATTCACCATTATTATTTGTCACATTCACAGCAGCAGTTCTTAAAAATTAAAAGTTATTAACAACCGTTCACCAATGCACCAGTTTTTAAAGTTAACAACCATTCACCAAGATGCAATCATAACAACCATTCACCAATGCACCAGTTTTTAAATAGTGTAGAAACACAAACACAAGCAATGCAGAACGGTGCAGAAACAGAAACAGTAATTATGCAGAAACAGAAACACAAACGGTGCAGAAACACAAACACAAGCAGTGCAGAAACACAAACAGGTAATTATGCAGAAACACAAACAGTGCAGAAACACAACTATGCAGAAACACAAACAGTGCAGAAAACAACTATTGGCCTTGAAGTTCAATGTATCTTGCCAGAAAAATGTTTTGAAGCATTCCATGAAGCATCGAAGCCATGTATCTTGCTGTCAATAGGCTAATTTTCAGTATAAATGAAACACTGAATGAATTCTTTAGTTTTGACACTTAGTTTTCATGTTCATTTACAAAAACTTTTACATAGATTTAGAGTACAAACCAAGAAGAATGTAATAAAATATAGTTATTCTTTTATTGATATTGGTTTGAGAATGTAATAAAATGTAATTGATTGTGTGCCTTTTATTTCTAATTTCTTGTAATGCTTCAAATTGAACAATTTTGATGATGCCTGTATGGTCATAAATTGATGGAAGAGTTTGATCCAAAAATAAACAAAGCTTTGTTAAAATATACACTTTGATTACAAGGCTATTATTTCACTCAAAAAGAACCTAAAAATATGCACATTCATGGAACCTAAAAATTACATTCACAAATTCTACAAGGATGCAAGTTGAAGCCGAAGTGTAATGAATAAGATTATGCCTAAGCAAAATACTTCCATTCAAAACAATTTTTGAATCATACAAGTGGCTACTAAAGGTAAAGTGTTGAAGTTTGTTAAGAGCTTGATTGTTCAAGAAAGTAATGGCAAGAATTGGAGAATGGAAAGAATGAGATGTTGGTTACTTTGAGGGTAACCACCTCCAACAGAGTAAGAACAAGAAAGAGAAAGGAGAGTAACTGAATTGATTCCAAACTTGTTTATTATCATCCCAAAATTGGGGGCTATATACAATTACAATCTCAGTAATACCAAATGTAACTACCACTAACAACTGCCTAACTAACTCTCACTATTTGATCACTTACTAAGCTTCACATCATGCACCTGCACCGCACATGCCTCAATATAGCCAAGTACACACACCCTTTATCACCCCAACAGGCACACCTCATCACACTACTAGGCACCACCCACACACTACCAAGCACAGCACACAGTACCTTAACAAAGTTTCTACATATATCCAAAACATATATTTTTCTACAAGATTTCACCAGAATGGTAGAACTTGTATAAAGAACTTATACAAGAGTGAGAACATGTGGTCTACACTAACAAACAATCTAAAATTTAGCACTAATCCCCCTCCACCTCCAGCAGCTGCCTTTTCTCGCTCTTGGTGGTAGAACAATTAGCTCATAAGGACCACCATTGTATAACCATTCATCAACGGCAGCAGCTTCCCATATTGGGTATAGCATCCATTTAATCATGCCATTCAACCTAACAAAATAACAAAGAGTGATTTTAATGATAAGCTGATAAACATATATCAAAATTTCAAACTAACAGCAGGCACAGGTGAAGCTATAAGATCACTATGACTACTAAATATGTAAATTTGTTGAGGGTTTAGCTTAGGAACTTCCATATTAAGAACTCAGCTAAAGGACCAAAATTAAAAGTGAAACTGTGAAATACAAAGCAGATCATATAGTCTGAATGTTCAAGAGATACTTTTAATTTCTTTGTAATCAATGACAAAATATAATAGCTGCATAGCCCAAATTTGATGGGGGCAATCAGACAATGCCAAATGCATTTTGCATTAAGGAGAAGCAAAGATAAGATATTCACCTACTAAAAAAAAAAAAGGTGCTGAAGCAAAATTACACCCCAATAACTGAAAAGGGGACCAAGGCAAGCTCCAAGGTATTTAGTGGCAAATGCAGGTGAAATTTTTTTGGCACGATTTTGATTTCAAGACAAGCCAATTAAATTCACAGTATGCTTAACTATTTAAAGCTTCTGTGCTGGACAAAAACAAGAAATCAAGGAAAGAAAAAAATTCAAAAAATTACACAAGAAATTATTTATAGCAAAAAACGAAAAAAAAATTAAAGGAGGAAATCTTTGACAAAGAAATCAAGAAAGGAGGGAAAAAAACTTTTTGATAAGCAAATAAGAGTGTGAGTAGCAATATAGCTTAGAAAACCAGTTGTGCATAACAAATCAAGAATTCTAAGCTCACAAACACTGTACCTCATTACCTATCAAGAGCCACAGTTTATATCTTTAAAATGGACAACAAGAAACAAAATATATTATCCACTGGCAAAATACCCATCTGCATAGTCAATCCAAATTTAGAAAAGGAACAGATACCTAAAAAAATTTGGAAAAAAAGGAGAAATTTCATAATGATTTTTAGCATACATCATGCCCTAATTTTTCAAACCCAAAGCAGATCATCAAGCTTTGTACTCAAAAGGAAACCAGTCACTAAACAAAACTCTAAGGGATTCAGTCACTTCTAAAAGGCAAATAAAAAGAGAAACAAAAAGAAAAATAAAAGAGAAAAGACAATAGAGAGAAAGAGAGGAGGAGCCGGCGGCCACCAGTGGTGGTGGCACCGACGATAGCACCTCCAGCGGCCGAAGGAGAGAGATAGGAACGTACCGGAACTCCGCCGGTAGTGGAGGTGTGGGACGCAGTGGCTGCTAGCTGTAGCCATGGGGAGATTGAGCAATGGTGTGAGAGAGTTTTTGAATTTTGGGTGGAGAAAGATCTGAAGAGGGAGTTTTTTGTTTTTTTGGGTAGCTGAAGGATCCGGTTGAGTTAAAAGAGCCTCTAGTTCAAGTGTAGTTAAGTGTGGTTTGGGATAAATGGGTTAAGGTATGACGTGGCATGTTTTTGAGCGTGGATCATTTAAAATAAAATCCCTACCGTGAACTGGAGTCTCTCCATTTCAAAGGAAAATGGAGAGGATCCAGATCCCTGGACACGATAAAAGTGATTTAGACAAAAGGAAATGTAGCAATTGACTCCAGCTCCTCTGTCTCACTCCAAATGCCTAGACTTAATACTCAACCAACCAATATCTACCATGCGTCCTCTTTTATTTTCTTCCTGAAAAAATCTAATAACGAACTATTACTGTGTTACAGTATTTTTTGTCACAACTATAATGTGTTAGAGTATGAGTTGTAAAGAAAAAATAGTGAATTTATGTGTAAATAATAGACAACCACTTATAATCTATCCCCTCAAAATAATCACAAAAAGTCGTGACCCCCAACTTAACAAAAACTGACCAAGTCACCTTCCGTTAATTTTTAAAGTTAAGCATTTGGCAAGAGTGTGTGATAAATAACCACATCAACGAATGGCTAGTAAACTATTAACACCCCGTGCAACCAATTATATAACAATATCCATACAACCCAAAGCTCAGATGCACACCAAGTCACCAACTTGAAACCCATGTTAAACCAACCGAGTAAACTTCATTCCAACTGACTAAGAATAAAAGAGAGATGTAGAAGTGAGAAGCCTTTTATAGAATAGATGTTACTCGAACCGAGTTATCAGCTGATTTAGTCAAGAAGATGGGCATAGTAGGGTGCCAATCAACCGTTGCTATAGCAGCAGTGTGTGGAAGAGTTCTCAACCCATTTCTTTGACCACAAACCTGAGCCAAGTTAAACAAACGGTAAATTAAATTAGAATAATCAATATGGCTGAAAATCAGCATTTGTAATTCTGGTCAATATATTGATCAGGGTCAATAGCAATTCAAATCTGATTGCTGTAGATTAAAAAACAAAAGAAAACCACACTCATATTGTGTTAAGAAACAACGTGGGACATTGTGTATTTTATTTTATGGAAATGGTTTACGAGATTAGTTCTATATTTTTCATTGATATGGACTTTGCCATATTTTTATTTAAAAAGAAAAAATCATTGATCTGTTTCAATCTTAATGTCTGTTTGGCAAAGATTATTTTTGTCAACTTATTTTACTATTCAACTTATTTTTGCTACTATTCATGGGTTTTACTACACTTTTTAGTACTATTAATAGGTCTCACTATACTATTTCAGTTATTTTACTATTCAACTTATTTTTGCTACTATTTATGGGTTTTACTACACTTTTTAGTACTATTAATAGGTCTCACTATACTATTTCAGTTAATTTTTATCTTTATCTATAGTACTTTCAGTAAAAAGTTTTCAGTTTCAGCAAAATAAGCGGATCTCAAATAGACACTTAGTGTTTTTTTTCCCAAGAAGTATTAGCAATTATTTTCATTTTTCAAATTGCATATAAGGTGCATGGCGGTAGTACTGAAGGCTATAAGCGTTGTTTTATCGCCTCTCTCTGCAGCAATAAACCAAATTAATTAGAAAGAGAGCGGTGTGTAATTTGAATTTTACAAATGTTTGACAGTTTGAGTGGTCCCATCCTGGAACTATTTGTAATGTCACCCTAATTGTTTGTGACTTCGTTGATCATTGGTGGTTATTAGCCGTGTGGGGTCCTCTTTTTCTCCTAATTCTTAACTCTTAATAATATTGTTGAATGTGGCTCTTTTTGGGGGTAGAAGATATATATATATATATATATATATATATATTTTCTCTATTTTTGGTGTTTAGTTGGACATAAAACACAAGTCTACTGAAAATGCTTTTTATGGTCAGCGGAAATTTTAGACTAATTTTAGTGAAGAATGTTTTACGCTTTAAACATTTATTTATGGGCTTTGTTAATTGCTGTCTTTTGAACATTTGCTAGTAAAATATATATGTATATATTTTTTTAATTTAATACTACTTTCATAAGAAATACCGCAGCATTTTTTTTCCCATAAAAATATTTTATAAAAATATTTCATTTCCCTTCATCTATTAATTAGGTAGTTTAAGTTCCCAATCACATTTATTGTTACATTCCTTTAAAAAAAACCATTTATCGTCAAACCAGTTACAAATAAGAAAATTTAAACATTCATTTATTAATTAACCGGTTAAAGTCCGCCAATCACATTCATTGTTATATTAATTTATAAATTTTATATAGTAAAACTTGTAATGTCTTTAACATACCAAATAAATCACCACAAATATTTTATCTCATTTTCAAGGTGACAGCAACCAACAAACTCAGGAAAACGAGTCAGTTAATTGGAGAAATAAGTCATTTTGCAAGCTGAACAAATTAACGTAATGCTAGTTTCTAACATCATTCATAGTCTGAAGAACATGTCTATATTGCAATTGATTATTCAGCGCAACTTGTTGACGTTACAACTTCCCACTAGTGATGTAAACAAGTGATCAGGTCAGTGCCAAGTATAAAAAATGTATAATTGAGTGATTTATTTTTATTTTGTTCATGATTTCGGTTTAAGCTTATTCAAATTTGACACTTTTTTTTTTTTTTTTTGTCTAACAAGTTTGAATTTATTTGCAAACCACTGACTAACTCATCATCTCTCTCTCTCTCTCTCTCTCTCTCTCTCTCTCTATATATATATATATATATAAAATAAATAGAATGACTAAATTTTTTATACCCCTTTACAATATATATATATATATATATATATAATAAATAGAATGACTAAATTTTTTATATCCCTTTACAAATATGGACCGACTTTTTTTCTCCACCACTCACAACTCACCACGTGACGAGTTGTAGCAAAATTTGTGAAGTTTTTTGTGACACTAGCATTATTTGTAGATGAAAGGTTGTAAATGTGTGTGTGTGTGTTTTTTTTTTCTTTCTATACGTGCAAGTGCAAAGTTTCTTTTCATATATATATATATATATATATATATAATATTATGTTTTAATTAATTTTTTTTATAGATAAGGGGAAAATTATTAAATTTGGGTGTGGATTTTTTTTTATAAGAAATACTTTTGTGTAATATTCCTAAAAAAAATTGATTGACATGCTTAAATATATTTATATATTTGTGGGTAATATAATATAAATATAATGTTTTATATTATAGGGGCACAAGAGTAAATTTGTGCAAACTATATTTTTCACCCTCTTATTTTTATTCTCAATTAAACAGAAGAATTTTCCATCCTTCCATTTTTCCCCTCTAACCAAACACACAAGAAAAATTAAATCTTTATCATCCTCCTATCATTTTTTCCCTCCAGTTTTCCAATACTTCTGTAAGGATTGAATTTGGATTGTGATGATTCCCTCTTTATCAGTGGGTTGACAGGACTCGAACGTTGATCTTTGGGCTATTTCCTGTAATACAAAGGACACAGAATCAGAGGGGACCGGCCAAAAATCCTCCGATGATCAAGTCAGTTACTTTGAACTCTCTGTAACGAAGAAATGTTCTCTCAAAAGTGAAAGTGTCTGAATCCCCTTACCCTTCATCGAAGAAGCCTTATATAGTGTGTGTGTGTGGAACGGTTATCTGTTTAGTAACCGTTCCCAATGTTGAGGAGTCCGGAGAATTGGGAGTAACTTCCATAACCGCTTTGGAAGTTACTTAGGTCGGACAGGCCGATGAACTCGTCCATCCATAGTAAGGATGGACGAGACCTCCAGGATGATCTCGTCCATTTTTAGTGGAAGATGGACGAGATCATCTTGGAAGGCTTGACGTTCATAAATGATAAGTAGATCTCACGAGGTATTGCTCGTCCATATATGGACGAGGTTCGCCAGTACACTTGCAATTTTCACCGCCTATTGTAGCTTCTTTGGACGAAACATATGGACGAGTTATGGACGGGATTATTTATGACACATCAGTTGCCCCCTCGTCCATGTGAGTCGTCCAAATGGTTGAACGTCCTTGGACTGGTAATTGGTTATTAATTATTTGCACCACGTGTCATTTTTTTTATTGGCCACTGATTCCGTCGATTTATATTTCCGAGGTAGATGCCACGTGTCGCTTTCGTATTGGTTGGGTCGTTTCGATTACCCAGGTCAGCATCCTATAAATAGTGGAATGCCTCCCTTAACCCTTTTCATTCCAGAGATTTTCTTCCTTGACATCCGTCGTCTAGAGCCTCGTCTAGGAGTTCCTCTGCGTCTAGAGTCTTCTTCCGTCTAGAGCCAGGTACTCTTCTTCTCCTCGTCTTTAGGTTTTAAGTTTCTTGTTAGAGATGTCTGCTGCTTCCTCGTCTACTGATAGCCTTAATAAGGCTATAGACGAGTACTATGAGGATACTAGTGAGAGGTCTAACTCTAGCAGCGCTAGTGATGAGAGTGGAGGAAGCACGGACGAGAACTACTCTTCTGGGGCCCCTGGGCTCCCTATTGAGGTCGTCCAAGAACAGCTTAGGAGAGCTTCTGGCTCTCAAGCTGGTTCTCCGTCCAATCCTACGGACGAGGTAGAAACCGTCTTCAGTTGCGCTGTAGGCGTCCATTCTAAGACGGACGAACAGAGGTTAAATAGCCTTAAATCCTGGTATCAAATCCCAGACGAGTTTAACCCTAGGCTGCTCGTCCGTGGAGAGTGGTGTTGTGAGCCCCGTTTTGGTATAGGCGTCTATGAATCTTACTTCTTAGGTGGCCTTAGGTTTCCTTTAAATGCCTTCGCTAGAGAGTTATTAGTTAAATTAGGTTTAGGTGTTTGTCAATTCAATCCTAACGCATGGAGACTAATTATCTCCATGCAAATTTTGTGGAGGGAAGTTTTTGGTGGGGACCGTCCTCTTACAGTGGACGAGTTCCTTTATTGTTATAAACCTTCTGCCATAAGTCAATCTGAAGGTTTTTATCAGTTTACTGCTAGAGGGAATGATTGTAGGTTGATCAAGTCCCTAGCTTCGTCTGATAGGAAATGGAAGACGGAGTTCATTTTTCGTTTCAGGCTTCTGGGCAGGGAACCCTGTGGACGTTGGCAGGGATCCCTTTCCCCCTTACACTGGGGACCTAGGGAACCTTCGTCCAGAAGGTATGTCCCTTCCCCTTGTTTATTTTTATTCTCGCTTCTATTTGGTATATTTACAATTTCTAACCTTTGTTTGTTCATTGTGCTGTAGCTGCCAAACGTCCGTCTTTGAGCAAATTTCACCGTGACCGCGTCCACAGGGCTCGTCTACATACAGACAGGAGCTTTCGTTCTCTTGTCACGCTTAGACGTCTAGCCAAGTGGGGTTTAGGTCCTGAGCCTTCAGACGAAGCTATCGCCCACGAAGTTACTGTGTGAAAAAGTAAGTTTTTAGCTAAACCTCTTTTTCTTTTTCTTTTTTACGTATACATTCCTAACTTGTTCATCTTGTCTTAGGAATGTCAACAATGAAAGAGAACAGAGGGAAGGAGATTGCAGGAGAGGGGAAACGTCCTGAAGGTCAGACCTAGGATCGTCCTGAGGGCCAGACACGTCCAATGGCTGGGGACAAAAGGAAGTTCTTGCCAAAGAATATTGACTTGGAAGGGCTCCCCAGTCGTAGAGACAAAAGGGTTAAACAAAGCTCGTCCAAGGTGGTCAAGTCCAAACCTCCCCAGTCCCAGCCTGCCGTCCAGATAGTCGATGTGGACTCGTCCACTCCAGTTGAGTCCACTCCGTCCAAGACTCCGCCCAGAACTCCTTTGGCCAAGTCTACCACGCCTGGCTCGTCCCAGCCTTCTACGAACATTGTTGAGAACGAAGACCTGGCTTGGGAACGTTTCCAGTTAGCCGTCAAGGACAAGGATATAAACATGTGCTATAACATGGGCTTGAAGGAATTTGAGCATTCAGGCGTCCATGACCTCTTCAAGGTATGTTGGTATCTCTCGTCCTTGTTCAGTTTAGCCACTTTTTCTTATTTAATCACTCTATGTTGCTTTGTCTATTCATAGGCCATGTCAAAGTTTATAGCAGCGTCTAGACAGGCAACAGAGCTGGACAAGACGAGAGTCTTGTTGGAGACGAGGATTCAGCAGGTGAATGCTGATTGTAAAAATTGGGCTGGGGTTGCTGAAAAAGCTAAAGACGAGGTCAAGGAACGTAACAAGCTGATTGAGGAGCTAAGGACGGATGCAGTGGAGAAGGATACGCGCATTGATCATTTGCAGAAGATGAACGATGAATTGAATGCTCGTCTCTCCAAGGCAAAAGAGGACGCTGTGGCTGAGTTCAAGTCGTCCAAAGAATATACAGACACTTTGGATCGCAATTATGCGGCTGGTTTTGAAGATTTCAGAATGAACGCTATTGAGAACTTCCCTGAAGTTGATTTTAATGCAATCAAGCTTAACCTTGCTGCTGCCACAAGCTCTCTTCTCTAGACTGGCTCTGATGACGTCAACGTGGAAGACGACGCTAGTACCCAGCCTCAGGACGCACCAGTTGTGAATGCTCCCCCTTCTTAGGACGAGACTTTTAACCTTAGTGGCTTTCTCTTTTTTTATTTGGTCCTTTGTTTTTGGACCTTCTTTTATGTAACAAGAATACATTATACTCGTCCATGGTTTTAGGACGGGTTTTTTAAGTAGTTTCTGCTTTTCAAACTAATCAAGGGTTTTTTGGACGTAGGAAGTCCACCATTTGAATGAATTTTTATTATCTTTGCATGGACGAGTGATTTCATTTTCATGGACGAATGCTGCTAAGCTATTTTAACTCCAACTTTAGCTCGTCCATGTCGAGATTACATATTTTTCATGTAGTCTAACTCGTCTTAGCAGGTAGTATTTTTAATTAGCTTGATTCGTCTTAGGACTTGCAAACTAATTTTACTTACCATCTTACTTATTTTGCCAACTTTTTCTCTCGTCCAGATTTTGGATTGTTTCAGTTGGCTCCGCCTCGTCTATGAGTTGGACGAGTGTGGATGTGGCTTTTTCCTTAGAAAATTTAGACGTTACATCTCTGCGTCCAGAGATTTTGTTCGTCTTGGATCTTTCAACCCTCTTGAGGATTGACTTGGACGACAATATCATGGAGAAATTTCACACAACATTTAGCACATAACATAAATATTGTTTACAGACAAGGCATATGCACACTGATGCCTTTTTATTTAATAAATACATACTTCATGACTTCGTCCATAACCATAACACAACTATAATAAGTAATAAGATCATAGTTTCAAACTCCATACATAAGCAACACCAAACATAATAGTATCAAACACAAACAGCATCATACGTAGTAGTAGGTTAATTAGACAGATAAGACCCAGTCTCGTTCATAGGTTCGCTCTTACTGGTAGTACCTCCTCAGGTGCTCCACATTCCAAGGATGTTCCAGCTTTCTCCCGTCCAGGGCCTCCAGGTAGTAGGATCCTTGCCTTTTACAGTTGATAACTCTATAGGGTCCTTCCCAGTTTGGGCCCAACTTCCCATTTGCCGGGTTCTTGGTCGACAAAGAGACCTTTCTCAGGACGAGATCTCCAATGTTGAAACGCCTAGGCTTCACCATCGCATCATACTGCTTAGCCATGAGGTTCTTATACTTTGCTGCTCGGTGTTCTGTGTTTGTCCTTACCTCGTCTATTAGATCGAGGTTCAGACGAAGCTGATCTTCATTATCCTTGTCTTGATACATCATCACTCTGTGATTAGCCATATGTACTTTTGCAGGTATAACTGCATCACTTCCATAGGCTAGCTTGAAAGGAGTCTCTCCTGTAGGTGTCCTCACTGTGGTCCTATATGCCCATAAAACTCCTGGTAATTCATCTGGCCATACTCCTTTTGCCCCCTCAAGCCGAGTCTTGATGATTTTCAACAAGGATCGGTTTGTAACTTCAGCTTGGCCGTTGGCTTGGGGGTGTGCAGGCGATGAGTAATGGTTCTGAATTCCAAAATGTAAGCAGAAGTCTTTGAAGAGTGCATTGTCAAATTGTCGTCCGTTATCAGACACCAATACCTTCGGCACTCCAAATCTGTATACGATGTTCTTCCACACGAAGTTTTTCACATTTTGTTATGTGATATTTGCCAACGGTTCTGCCTCCACCCATTTGGTGAAGTAATCGATGCCCACCACTAGAAACTTCATCTGCCTTACTCCCAAAGGGAAGGGACCCAAAATGTCCAGTCCCCATTGTGTGAAGGGCCACGGTGCCGCCATTGGGGTGAGGTATTCCGATGGTTGCCTTGGGACGTTGCTAAATCGCTGGCACTGGTCGCAGACCTTAACGTATGCTTTAGCATCAGCTTGCATGTTCGGCCAGTAATACCCTGCACGGACGACCTTGTGGACAAGTGATCTTGCTCCCGAATGATTGCCACATGCCCCTTCATGAACTTCTCTCAGCACGTAGTTTGCTTCGTCCGGAGCTAAACATCTAAGGTAAGGTTGAGAGAAACCTCTCTTGTATAGAACTCCATTCATAAAGACGTATCTAGCTGACCTCACCCTCACCTTTCTGGCCTCATCCTTCTCTTCTGGTAGTCGTCCGTCTTTCAAGTAGGATATAATGGGAGTCATCCAATTTTCTCTGTTATCCACCTGCTGTACTTCCTGGGCATCTATACTTGGCATATATCGAACTTCATCTGACTTCTCTAATGATTCATCTGCTGAGGCCTCCTTCGCTATAGTATCAGCTTCCACGTTCTCCTCCCTTGGGATTTGAACGAAGTCAGCTTTTTCAAACCTTTTCACAAGGCGCATCACCCTACCAAGGTACTTCTTCATTCGTTCTTCCTTCGCCTCATACGTCCCATTCACTTGCCCCATGATCAGTTGGGAATCCCCCATTACATATATGGACTTTGCTTCCACGGACTTTGCCAATTCTAGCCCTTTGAGGAGGGCTTCATATTCGACTTCATTGTTTGTCGCTTGGTACTATAGACGGACTTTATGTTTCAGTTTATCTCCCTCTGGGGACTGCAGGACCACACCAATTCCTCCTGCATGCCGTGTGGACGAACCGTCCACGTGGACGATCCATCTCTTACTGTCCTCTGTCTCGTTATAACTTGGGGTAAACTCCGCAATAAAATCTGCTAGGGCTTGAGCTTTTATGGCATGCCTTGGTAGATACCTGATATCGAACTCACTTAGCTCCACAGCCCACTAGATTAATCGTCCTGCAGCTTCCGACCTATTCATTGCCTTTTTGAGAGGATGATCTGTCATAACATTAATGACATGTGCTTGGAAATAATGCCTCAGCTTCCGTGATACTGTGATTAGTGCGAAGGCCAACTTCTCCATTTGTGGATACCGTCCTTCCGCTCCTTTCAATGCCTTGCTTGTATAGTACACAAGTCTTTGCACTTTATCTTCCTCTCTTATCAATGCCGAACTCACGGCATGCGGGGTTACTGCTAGGTACAAATATAGTTCCTCTCCTTCCACTGATGGACTCAGCAGCAATGCCATGGTAAGGTATACCTTCAAATCTTCAAAAGCTCTCTGACACTCGTCGGTCCATTCGAATGCTTTTTTGAGAACCTTAAAAAATGGCAAACATTTATCAGTAGCTTTAGAGACAAACCTGTTAAGCGCAGCAACTCGTCCAGTGAGGGATTGGATTTCCTTGGTGTTTTGCGGTGGCTTCATGTCCAATATTGCTTGAATTTTATCTGAATTCGCTTCAATTCCCCTGTGGGATACCATAAAGCCAAGGAATTTCCCTGATGATACTCCAAAGGTACATTTGCTAGGATTTAGCTTCATGTGATACTGCCTCAATGTCTCGAATGTCTCCTGCAGGTCGTCTAGATGTCTTCCTTCGTCTTGACTTTTCACCAGCATGTCGTCTACGTAGACTTCCACATTCCGCCCAATCTGCGGACGAAACATGTGGTTGACCAACCTCTGATATGTCGCCCCTGCATTCTTTAAGCCAAACGGCATCACTTTATAGCAGAATAAGCCTTGACTGGTTACAAAAGATGTCTTCTCTTGGTCAGCCTCGTCCATTCTTATCTGATTGTATCCTGAAAAGGCATCCATGAAGCTAAGCAATTTGTGTCCTGCAGTTGAGTCTACTAACTGGTCAATGCGCGGTAGCGGGTAGCTATCCTTGGGGCAGGCCTTGTTCAGATCAGTGAAGTCCACGCACATTCTCCACTTGCCATTCGCTTTTTTGACCATTACTACATTGGCCAACCAATCCGGGTAGTACACTTCCCGAATGAACTTTGCTACCATCAGCTTCTGGACCTCGTCCTTGATTGCACTATCTCTCTCAGGGGCAAACACCCTCTTCTTTTGCCGCACAGGCTTAGAGGAAGGACATACATTCAAACGGTGGGTAATGACACTAGGGTCTATACCCGGCATATCCTCGTGACTCCACGCGAACACATCGATGTTTTTCTTCAAAAATTGGACGAGGTCCTTTTTAATCTTCTCTTCTAAATCTGCTCCAACCCTGGTACACCTCTCAGGGTTAACTTCATCCAAGGAAATATCTTCCAATGCTTCAGTAGGCTCTGCTACAACCTTCTTTTCTTCAATATTCATTTCTTGAACTTGTTCATCCATGGCCAGCATGGCCAAGTAACATTCTCTTGCTGCCAGTTGGTCACCTTGTACCTGTCCTACCCCGTGTTCTGTTGGAAACTTGACTGATAAATGGTAAGTGGAGGTAACAGCTTTCCAACTATTCAAAGTTGGTCTCCCAATGATGGCATTGTAGGAGGATGGACAATCTACCACAAGGAAGTTGACGTCCTTGGTAATTTGTCGTGGATATGCCCCCACTACCACGGATAAGGAAATGGTACCCACTGGTTGCACTTTCATCCCACCAAAACCTACTAGGGGGGAGTTCACTGGACGGAGCTGGTCTTGTCCTAATCTCATCTGCTGGAAAGCTGGATAGTATAAAATGTCTGCTGAGCTTCCATTGTCCACAAGCACTCTTCTGGTTGTGTAGTTTGCAATTAGTAGGGAGATGACGAGGGCATCATCATGAGGGTGATGAATTCTGTCAGCATCTTTGTCCGTGAAAGTAATTGCCCGCTCGTCCATAGACCTTGCTCTTGGTGATCGTCCAGAAAGCTGGACGCTCTGTACCACCTTCAAGTATGCTTTCTTGGACTTGGACGACTGGCCAGTTGAACTTCCCCCAATGATGACTTTTATCTCCCCGAGTGGTGGTCGCGATGAATCTTCCATCTTTCCCTTCTGTTTCTCGTCCCTCTGGTCTCGTCCAAGGAAACCCCTCAACTTCCCTTACCTTATGAGATTTTCAATTTGTTGCTTCAAGTCAAAACACTCGTCCGTGTCATGACCATGATCCCTATGAAAGCGACAGTACTTGTTCCTGTTGCGCTTGTTGGGATCACCCTTCATTTTCTCCGGCCACTTCAGTGAAGGATCATCCTTGATTTGCATAAGGACTTGCTCAAGTGGGGCGTTTAAAGGGGTATACTGCTGGTTCCGTACTGGAGGGCTTGGCTTCTTACTTTCTCGATCTCTCATTTCCTCCGTCCGTCCCTTCTTTGGAAGAGTGCCTTGCTCATGCTGACGACTGGGATTTGCCTCCATTGTCTCGGACCTCTTCCTCTTCTTAGCGATGATTGCATCTTCTGCATTCATAAAATTCTGAGCCGAATGGACGAGTTCGGCCATGGACTGGGGCTCTTTTTCATAGAGCTTATGTATAAACAGATCCGAATTCACCCCGTTGTGGAAGGCTGCCAGTAGAAGCTTATCATCTGCTTCATCCACACTGAGAGCTTCTCTGTTAAAACGGGTGATAAATGACCGAAGGCTCTCGTTCTCTCCCTGCTCTATTGTCAACAAACTGGACGAGGAACACTTGTGCATTTGTCCTCCAATGAAATTGTTAACAAACAACTTACTCAACTCTTCAAAAGAACTCACCGAATTTGGAGGTATTTTGCTAAACCAAACTCGCATTGAACCCTTAAGGGTGGTAGGGAAGGCTCTACACATTATCTCATCAGGCACCCCTTGAAGATGCATAGTGGTCTTGAAAGTGGCTATGTGATCAAACGGGTCACGTGTTCCATCATATGAATCCAGAGAAGGCAACTTGAACTTTGATGGTAGGGGGTGATCGTTGATGGAAGCCGTAAAGGGAGAATCAGTCCTGTGAACCAAATCTTCTATCAGATTCGCCCTTTTCATATTTTCTTTCATCTCCTCCATAACTCTCTTCATTTGGTCCATTTCTTCCTTCAAGTGCGGTACCGTTCGTGAAGTGGTGCCCCTAAACTGACTTCCAATTTCGGTATTCTCTCTTCCGCCATGACTCTGCGTTTGTCCACCTTCACGTTCTTCATGTGTTTGCCTCCTCATATTAATCTCCATTCGTAATTCTTGGTTTTGGCGAGTCAACTCCGCCATAGCGTCTGCCATAGATTGTGCATGTTGGGCAGATGACTGCATGACCGGTGCAGACTGGCGATCACGATGCGGGTTGCTGCTTCCCTGATGGCCTGGGCTAGTAGCCCTTGATCTAGTCCGAACCATCAAACCCTTTGTCACGGAGAAGTAAACTGTGAAACAATTCCTTCTCACAGACGGCGCCAACTGATGATTCCCTCTTTATCAGTGGGTTGACAGGACTCGAACGTTGATCTTTGGGCTATTTCCTGTAATACAAAGGACAGAGAATCAGAGGGGACCGGTGGGGACCGGCCAAAAATCCTCCGATGATCAAGTCAGTTACTTTGAACTCTCTGTAACGAAGAAATGTTCTCTCAAAAGTGAAAGTGTCTGAATCCCCTTACCCTTCATCGAAGAAGCCTTATATAGTGTGTGTGTGGAACGGTTATCTGTTTAGTAACCGTTCCCAATGTTGAGGAGTCCGGAGAATTGGGAGTAACTTCCATAACCGCTTTGGAAGTTACCTAGGTCGGACGGGCCGATGAACTCGTCCATCCATAGTAAGGATGGACGAGACCTCCAGGATGATCTTGTCCATTTTTAGTGGAAGATGGACGAGATCATCTTGGAAGGCTTGACGTTCATAAATGATAAGTAGATCTCACGAGGTATTGCTCGTCCATGTATGGACGAGGTTCGCCAGTACACTTGCAATTTTCACCGCCTATTGTAGCTTCTTTGGACAAGACATATGGACGAGTTATGGACGGGATTATTTATGACACATCAGATTGGATCCAGTATAGGATTGGGTTTAAGCCCAATAAGCCCAAACAATGAATTTATAGAGCGTGGGTGAAAGAACTAGTTCTACTCCAAAAGATAGACAATAAAAGTTGCTGAATTAAGATTGTTAAGCACACGTAAAATAAGAAAATCTGTCATCAGCACGGCCGGAGGAACTTATGTTATAATATCTTGTTGATGAACACAGTTACAAGAGTTCACAATATTTTTATCAAGATTTCTTGATTTTTTCCGATCCCCCTCCTTTAGGCCTCTTTTCCATGCTATATTCTACAATCTTGGTATCATCCCTACAATACATGTGTAAGCTGGATTCAAGAAACTCCTTTTTGTCCCATCCAACACCTCCGAGAACCATCAACTAATAGTTGTAAGGCTGTTTGATCACTGTTCAGATATCACCTCCACATTAATGCGGTCAGAGAGTAAGTTGAGAGGCATTTAATGTGAAGGTAGCAGTTTTTGATAATATTTGTTGCCACCCTTTGCTCATCCCTTATCCAATGCCCAACTCTTAATTGTGATGCAACTTTGAAGGATGCCTGGGATGATAAGACATTCTTACTAACCTCGGATCTCCATTTCTGAGATGAATTCTCTCCTCAGACATATTTTAGACTATCACATACAATCTTTATTTCTTCTTCTTATACCATTCCCATTAGAACCTTATTCATATAGTTTTAATATTACCTTCTAGATAATTGGCCCCCACAACTTCAATGCTTCAACTCTACATGCTTGTAGCACTCAAAAAAACCATCTAAGAGAAAACTCCAATTTATCTCCTTGTGTGTGTAATTATTTTATTTTTTATTTTTGAAAAGAAGGCTGAAATTCCATTGAAGAAGAGCCATATTGGCTTGGATTACAAGAGTAAAGTGGGAATGAACATCCTCTATCCACATTGAACAGCAAATTACTGAAGTGGCGAACATGTGAGAAACTAATACCCCTAAAAGAATCTATATGTAACTTAGCATCAATAATCAAATGACCATATAAGACTAGAGATACCTCCTCCGCTTTTAGAGAATTCATAATAATCTATGAATCTCCTTCAAGAATTGCCTCAGAAATCCATATTTGTAGAGAAAATTCCAAGGTGTGTAATTTGAGCAAAGAAAATTGCCCCTTTTTAATTTATCACTCACGGCTTGCACCCTCAGTTTTTGGGACTGAACTCTCTCACAGTTTTTCAAAACTCAAATTGACATGAGTGAGACCGAGTGTATTTCTTCAGCTTGACTTTTTCTCCTTTAGCTTGTTTCACTTTTCACTCCTATGACCGGGTCCAATAAAATATGCTCACGTTTGTGACTTGAAAGACATGTCCTTGTCATTACATAGAGCCTTTTTCTATTGAACGTAAATTATTTATGCTGTGAAACTCGCTTGCAGCATTGGGTAGTTTAACGGAGTGTGCCTCTCATCGTTCTCGCATCTTTCACTGTGAAATTAATTATCATATTATTCTGATCACTGGCCATGACAATGGTCACGTTCTCGAGTCGAGGGTCCCTGAAACTCGTTCGTGCAATTTTATTTATAACGCTTTTGGTGCAGTACTTGAGACCAGCCCTTGGATTCATTTCAGGGGTTGGAGTTGGAGATGCTAACAACATCAGGTGTCTAGAAGGGGAGAGACAAGCACTCCTTGAATTCAGAAAAGGCCTCATTGATGACTATGGCAGGCTCTCTTCGTGGCGGGGCGAAGATGAAAATAAGAATTGCTGCAATTGGGAAGGAGTTCTCTGCAGTAACCAAACTGGTCATGTACTCAAGCTTCATCTTAGTGGTTCCCAAGATGATGGAATGCAACCTTTTCGAGGTATGATTAGTCCTTCACTATTTGAGTTGCCTTATTTGACATTTTTGGATCTCAGTTCCAATGATTTTAATCAAAGCCATATTCCTAAGTTTATTGGTTCTCTCAATCACTTAAAACACCTAGATCTCTCTTGGGCCAATTTCAGTGGACCAATTCCACATCAACTTGAAAACCTTTCGCACTTGCAATATCTCAATCTTGGTGGGAATGATTTGAAAATTATTGAAAATCTCAAATGGCTATCTCATATGTCCACAATAGAATACCTTGATCTAAGTTCCACAAATCTTAGTGTTGTTGCCAATGATTGGTTGGAAGTTGTGAGTCATCTCCCAAATTTAAAAACCTTGAGCTTATGGTTGTGTGATCTCCCTCCACTGAGTCTATCATCACTTCCCCGTTTCAATTATTCAAAATCTTTTGCTCCTCTTGAAACTCTCGATCTCCATCATAATCAATTTGTCCACATTCCAAAATCTTTTGGGGATATATGTACATTGCATGAATTGTATTTGTCCTCAAACAATTTCAATGGACAACTCATTGAGCTTATGAATAACTTGTCTGGATGTGCAAAAGACTCATTAGAGGTTTTGGATTTGTCAAAAAATCACATTACAGGATCGTTGCCTAATTTTTCCATATTTCCCTCCTTGAAAAACTTAAATCTTTCAAAGAACGAATTAAATGGGACTTTGCCCAAAAGCATTGGAAACCTATATAACCTCGAGCTTTTGAGTATTTCTTCCAACAATTTGCAAGGAGTGATCTCTGATTCATTTTTCTCAAATTTCTCCAAATTACGGTCTTTAGACTTATCCAGTACTTCTCTTTCTTTGAAATTCAGCTTGGATTGGGTTCCTCCTTTCCAATTAGACAGAATATATTTGACATCTTGTAATTTAGGGCCTACCTTTCCAAATTGGATTCAAACGCAAGGAAAGTTTCCTTCCTTGAAATCTCTGATGCGAACATTTCTGATACCATTCCAGCAGAGTGGTTGGAAGACCTGCCTTCTACATTAATGGATTTAAATATTTCTAGCAACCAAATACATGGCCAATTGCCAAATGTATTAACAAAGGGATTGAACGGCCTTGCAATTGATTTGAGTTCTAATCGTATAGATGGTACACTACCACTTTTTCCAACAAATCTCACGTTCTTAAATCTCTCTAAAAATCGGTTCTCAGGATCAATTTCATCTCTTTGTAAAATCAATGCTCAGTTGTTGGCTTTCCTAGACCTATCCGATAATATATTATCTGGACGACTTCCTAATTGTTTTATGCATTGGCGAAAGCTAATCGTTTTGAATTTGGCTGGTAACAATTCTCCGGAGAAGTTCCAACCTCTTTGGGTTCGTTGTCTGGGCTCAAAACGTTGAATCTAAATAATAATAATTTCTCTGGAGAATTACCTTCATCCCTGGAAATTGTAGTTCCTTGATAGTTATGGATCTGGGAAGGAATAGAATCTCTGGAAAAGTACCAGCATGGATTGGGGAAGGCCTACCAAGGTTGTTTAGTCTATCCCTACATTCCAATAAGTTCGCTGGAAGCATACCATTGCATTTGTGTTGGTTGAAAGATTTACAAATCTTTGACCTCTCTTTAAATGACATATCCGGAACTATACCACAATGCCTCAATAATTTTACTGGCATGACTCGGGGAGGGACCTCTTCTGTTGGCATCATTAAACATTTTATTCCTTACTCATATTATAATGGTATCACTTATGGGAAAGAATATGTGGATGGTGCGATGGTTATAATCAAAGGTTCAGAGCATACGTACTCTAAACTTCTTCAATTAATAAAGATCATCGACCTTTCTAGAAACAAATTGACAGGGAAACTTCCTAGTGAGATCTTGAGCCTCTCGGGTTTGCTTGCACTGAATATATCAAGAAACAACTTAATTGGAGAAATCCCTCAAATGATTGGTCAGTTGGGGTCATTAGAATCACTTGATTTGTCATGGAATAAGATTTCAGGCGAAATCCCATTTAGCATGTCAAACTTGACATTTTTGTTGTTCCTGAACCTGTCCTACAATAATTTGTCTGGGAAGATTCCTTTAAGCCCTCAACTCCAATCTTGCGATGCATTTGCTTTTGTGGGAAACCCAGCACTTTGTGGGCCTCCACTTACACAACTCTGTCCAGGTGAAGAAACACCAAACCAAAGCAAACCAATGGAAGATGGTATTAAAGATAATGAAGAGGATGAAGATGAATTCAGAACATGATTTTATATCGGAATAGGATACGGATCTCCTATAGGGTTTTGGGGTGTTTGTGGTTCTTTGGTATTTGAGCGTTCTTGGAGACAAGCCTATTTCTTGTTATTGGACAAAATGAAGGATTGGCTCCATGTAACAATGATAGTGAACGTGTCAAGATTGCGGAGAAAGTTTCAGACGCAGGGATGACCACTTTCTGTTTAGCAAGGTAAGGTGTAAGATGTATATTACTCTTTTATATATCCTCTGGACAACAATTTGTCCTGTTCACATATATATATATATATATATATATATACTGAAACAAACATAGCGGCTAACATGGTTTATAAGATAAGTTAATTCTAAAAAAAAAAATATTGGCTTATGAGATTAGTTCTGTATTTTTCATTAAAAATCATTTATCTGTTTCAATTTTAGTGTTTTGTTTCCACTTTATCTCATAATTTCTTGATTTTGCCGCACATGCCAAAAAATACTACTGTTGATTTTCATATTTCAAATTGCATTTCAGGGATGGTTGCATAGCGGTGCTGAAAGCGAAACGCTTAATCCGCGTGGTAAATTTTTCACTTTGCATGAAGTACTTCTACTTCTATTTGGTGAATATAGACTGATGGTCTTCTTTTCTTTTCTTTTATCTTGGTACTAATATCAGAAGTACGTTGCTGCTACTGGGTGCTCACGTCAAAATAAGTGTCACAACTTAACATCTGTGTGGGAATAGGTCTATATGCTTTGTTTTATCTCTCTCTCTGCACCGTTATTATGAGCTACGTCTTTTCAATTAAGGAAATTAATTTACAAAGAGATTATGTGTGACTTAAACCCAGCTAATGTTTAAGCATTCCCATCCTGGACTATTTGTACTGCTACCTTTGTAATTTCATAATATATTAATATTCATGGATGAATATTAGCCGTGCGGGTCCTTTCTTTTTGAGGCATTTAAACGTTCGTTGGTGGGCATGTGACATAGTTTCCAACATCATCTAGAGTCTGTAGAACTGCTCTTTTTTAAATAGTGATCAAAGTTAAGATGGGTATTAGCAACTCAGGATTGATGCATTTAAGTGTCATTAAGTTATATTATATTATAATATAATATTATATTGTATTATATGTTCATACTTAGTTTATTTTCTTGTGGAATAAATCCAAGTTTGTTGATGAATTACTTGATTAACTTATCATTTACTTTTAAAAATTAGATTGACCAACCTTGCTTTGTTAAAAATTATATATAATTTTTAATATGAAATAGACTATTATATTGCCAATAAATTATGAGGGAAAAATATCATTTGATACACTATGATCTTATTTACAAACTTAAATAATCTAATCTCAAGTTTATATACAAATATTCTAATAATATATACATATAAACAAATAATATTATATACTCTAAATCGCATATTACCCCATCTAAATTTAATGTCAAACCTAGGCAAAAAGGTGTATGTTTCTCCATTCAAGAGAAATCATAAAGAGGGTATAATAGCTAAAGTGGCTACGTTTAGACAAAGGTAAGAGACCTACGGTAGAAGCTCCTAAGCTGAACCCTTGTCCAACCCATTTGTAACCGTTGTGACATTGTTGGTCACATCAAACCAAATTTTTCTTTACTTAGGCAAAAACCAAAACCTAGTGATTAGATTCATATAAGAAGCCTAATGATTTAAAGCTTGTTCCTATATGCCACCATTGTGGTGTTGCTAGACACACTTATCCAAATTGTCTTAAATTAAAATCTAAAAAATTTCCTTGGGAGTTTTTGAAAAAAAAAAAAAAAAAAAACTAAGATTTTGACTTGTGAAACAAAATTTCAAAAAAAATTTCACTCTCAATTGAATTTTGATTTCTCCCAGTGGAAAAGTTTTCTGGGACTGATATTCGTAAAGATATTTTCAAAATTTGTATCTCTCAAATAGAAAAATAAGCTGGGATGGAAAATTTTAAAATTTGTAGTGAATAGCGTCACGGTCACCTGATATAAGTAAGCTAGGACTTCTGTCACTTTCGTGAGGAATAGTAATGGTTTTAATTACTTGGATTTGACTAACTGTGTCAAGTTGGTTCATCCATTGCAGCAGTGAGCAGTCTGATTGTGAGAATCAATTATAAAAATTAAAGTCTAATTTTTAGCTTACCTTAATGTTTGACGTTCATAAATCATGATTGGATGGTCTCAGTTGGCCAAGTACCTGAGCCCACTCAAAGGAGAAGGTTTACTGTGTTTCCGGGGGCTCACCCTCATGTGAGGGAGCGGAAGCATGCAACGGAAACATGGTAAAATTACTCCACTCAAAGCCAATATTAAAAGATCCTATTGAAGTACATGGATATATATAATTGAAACAGTGGAAGATTTTTCTTTCGGTGGGGCTGCAAATTTGAAATTTTAGGCCAGTTAGTTGGATTGTCTTAATCGTTCCTATTACATAGTACGATTTATTGTAAGAATTTCAAACTCTACATGGACTTTAAAAATAAATCGTCAAATTTTACTATGCATAGGTCTATAACTAGTTATTTTATATATATATTGAGAATTAGTTATTATATATTTTGAAAGTAAAGTGATATAATATTCTCTTCATATAATATTAGCCTATTAGGTCCTGTTAACTAGATTCTTATTAAAATAAAATAATAATAAAAACCTATTAATTAAATTTATGAAGATATTCACTATTTATGTTAGACGAAGGTATACCTAAACATTTATTATGAAAGACAGTTTTGAAAAATACTGTTCATATATTATTTTTATTTAAAAAAAAAAAAAAACTAAATTAGAGTAAGAAATATATACATTTTGAGATATTAAAAATTTGTTTAGTAGTTGCACTACACATTTGTAGCCTTCTAAATGTAATATTAATTTTTTTTTTTAAATCATAAAACCAAAAATAAATGCAAAAGAGTAACAGTACCATAAAAATCAACTAATTTGTGTTGTGTTCATAGATTGCATACCATAAAATAAATGTATGTCCAACGCTCTCACCATCTTTAACTCTTTAATAGTGCGACATTAAGATATAGTGTGGGCAAATGCTTATGCATGTGTCTTATAGATGATTTAAAATCATGGTAGAATATAGCTCTACATTGTACACCAAATATTCTCTCTACTTATATACCCAAAACAAAAACAATCCAACCAAATTACCTAAACTTAAAAACACAGCTATAGACCTCCTCTATATTGCAACACTCTAAGGCACTGCTATAGGTCAAGTTTTGTAGTGGCGTTTGTCAAAAACACTGTCATAGGTCGCCTATGGAGGTGTTTTTTGAAAACGCCACCACAAAAACAATGGCTTAGGCCTGTTTTTTAGTAGTGTAACTTACAGTGGGTTTCAAGTAGCTTAATTAGTAAAATCACTGATGGTTGAATAAAATATCTGGGTTCAGTTTCTACCTATATCAAAAATCAATTGATGTCTTGGTTTGATGATAAAGAATGCTTAAAAGTAGACATCATAGGCCGAAACTCTATATATTAAAAAAAAAAAAAATCGTAACTTCGACACACTGATCTCAATTTGGCCAATCTTAACGGGCCATTTCCACAACTTGGAAACCTTTTACACTTGCAGTACCTTGATCTTGGTGGGAATGATTTGATATTGGTCATTGACTCATTGGCTATAACTAAGTTTGTAACCAAACATTGTTCAAAATAAATTTCACATGACAAATATTTTTTTATCTCATTTTTTGACAAAATTTGGCAACAAACTAGTTTGTTGCTAATAACTACACTTCCACTCAATTTATATAAATATATATATATATATTTTTTTTTTTTTTTTATTGAATGGAAATTTTGATAAATTTCTTAATTTGATTACATTTTCTTCCTATATCCTCCACACTTGCAAAAATTTTAGAAAATCAAAGACAAAAAGATATGCATTAATCAAATATTTAAATTTCAATTTTTTGTTAATATAAAATTATGCATAAAAAATAAGTGTATGGATCGAATAATATAACTAACATTTAATTGACACAAAATTTGATATGCATGTTAAGAACATAAAAAATGTATAATTCAACAGTTCAAAATTTTCAAAACATATATCCATATTAAATTTTTTAGTGAGAATTGTAGTCATTGATTACAAACTTTGTCCCTCATTTTCAATGTTACAGTCAAACACAAGAAAA
Source organism: Quercus lobata (assembly GCF_001633185.2). Lineage (NCBI taxonomy): Eukaryota > Viridiplantae > Streptophyta > Magnoliopsida > Fagales > Fagaceae > Quercus > Quercus lobata. Next base: position 41,749,360 of record NC_044912.1, on the reverse strand, counting down.
CAAACAAACTTTAAGAAAATAAGTCTTTTTTAAAAAAAAAAAATTCGCTCAACAAAACGCGTAATGCTTGTTTCTAACATCATTCGTATTTCGTAGTCTGAAGAATATGTCTATACTCTATATAGCAATTGACCATTCAGCGCAACTTGTTCATGTTACAACTTCCCACTAGTGATGTAAACAAGTGGTCAAGTTGATCGTAGAATTGATTTATTTAATTTTATTTTGTACAAGATTTGTTAAGTTTTAGCTCGTTCAAATTTGATATATATATATATATATATATAGAGAGAGAGAGAGAGAGAGAGAGAGATAATTTTAGTTTTAGCTTGTTAAAATTTGATATATAAATTTGATTTTTTTTTTTTTTTTGGTAAAACAAGTTTGAAATTGTTCACAAATTATTTGATTAACTTATCATTTTCTTATATGCAGTATATAACAAAAGCCATGGACTATTTTTTATTTTAGTTTTTATCCCTTTACAAACATATGTTAGTATTAATAACTAAATTATAGTTGCAATTGTGTTATTTGCGTTAATTAGATATGTATGAGGATTTTGGTTTATGGACTTATAAAATTGTATTTACCAAATCATGTATATCTATCAAAATAAATATATTTTTACTAAAAAAATAGACTTTTTGTACGGTCAATATCATATAATGATAATTTAATACCTTATTACAAACCGATGCAATTCAATCTCAAATTTGTAGAAATATAGTTTTACAACATAAATATATAAACATACAATATTATAAATTACAAATTATACCCTCTAACTGTTAATATTATTTTCATTTGCATCCCAAAAGTTTCAATTTTTTCTATTTGCTTAAATGTGTTTTAAAGATATATAGTCCTTCTGTCCACCTTCCAACGATATCATTAAACCTAAGAAGCAATGTAGTTTTTCTTTGATTTAAAATCTAAATTGAATCTATGTTTAGCTTCCACTTTAATCATATACTTCAAAAAATTTTCCTAAAAAAAAAAAAAAAATTCAAACAAGAATTATTTATTAGTATTATAATTATTAGAAATTAGCAGAAAAGAAAGAAAAATATAAGAAAGAGTAACTATTTATGGAAGAAGAGAAAGATAACTAACTTATATTTCTAAGCAATTTTTGCAGTTCTGAAATATAGAAAAATATATTTCAAATATAGAAAAAATAATTTAACAAAAGTCTATCTATTACATATTTCAAATATATTAATATAAGGTTGAATTTATTCAATCATTAGTTGGCTTTATTCTGTGTCAAATTTGCTTGTAATTCAACATTTAGAAACTCTGTATTTAGGTGGGAATCATGTAAGGGTAGTGTGTGAGAGAGTGTGAAGAAAAGTTCAAGAGTGTGAACTCAAGAAAACCCTCACGATTGGATCTCGCGACTGGCTCGTGACTAATTAGTCGCCAGAAGTGGCACACATGTGAAGCATGCTAGGGAGCTGAAGGGTCACGCCAGCTGTTGCACTACAGGACAAAACTTCTAATCTAGCCAGGCAGTTAGCTCACAACTCAAACTTGCAACTCATTCCAGTCGCGAGCTCGAGTCACTAGAGCACCCTATTTGGTTGTAACTGATTCTTTGCATTCCATACACACCCTACTATAAATACCCTTATACCCACGAAATGTAGAAAGCTTCCAGAGAGAATTTTGAGAGAAAAATTCTAGAGAAAAACAAGATTGACTCATCCACAATTTTCATCTTTTGATTCTCCAAATTCCTCTACTTTCACCATCTCCATTGATACATCCTTGAAAGGTACATTAGGCCAAATCCTTATCTCATCATACCCATATCTGTGAGGAGGTTCTTTGGTGCTTGGGAAGCAGTTCAAAAGAGACCAATTCATTTTGGTTGATGCAATGGACAATTGCGGGATTCGGTAAGTTAGAGAAGACAAGGTTCGGTGTAACCCTATTGGAGCAAGAAACTTGGAGGGCTTAGGTGCACTCAATAGATTAGGCTTGGAGGGTCTTCTACTTTTCATGTATCCAACTTTATTCTCTAGTGGATTATTGACCGTTTGGAGGGCAGCGGAGAGGTTCTTCGTCGAGAACTTCAGTTTCCTCTTTGATAACACATCATTGTGTTGTCTTTGTATTTGCATCTCTCTTCCCTTAATCTTTGCCTTTTAATTACTGTTGTGGTTGTGATTAATTTCGGTTTAGATTGTTTTACCAATTCTGTTTTAGCTTATTTTCATATTCCGCACATATATTGTTTGATTATAAGCTTGTGTTGGTAATTTGTAAATTGGGGATCTAAACGTTCATAGGTGTTTTACACACTATTTGAACATTCAATTGGTATCAAAGCGGGTGCACTTGCTATAGTTTAATTACCTAAGTGCGATCCTTGACCCCGTTTGAGATGGATCGATCTCAATCTCTAAATGCTCTACCATATTTTGATGGTAGCAACTATGCCTTTTGGAAAGTCCGAATGAGGGCAATCTTGTGTTCAATTGATGAAAGTGTTTAGGATGCGGTAGATGTAGGATGGACTAGGCCAAAGGCTGCCAAATCCACATGGGATAAGGCAGCCCTCGTGGCAACTAATGCAAATAGAAAGGCACTAAATGCTATTTTTTGTTGTGTATCTCCGGATGAGTTTCATAGGATTTCTCACGTAACAATTGTCAAGGAGGTGTGGCAAATATTGGAGACCACCTATGAAGGCACGAAGAAGGTGAAGGACACTAAGTTGCAGATGCTAACCACTCAATTTGAGGAGCTGAAAATGAGTGAAGATGAGTCATTCGACTCATTCTATGACAAGCTGAATGAGGTGGTTATTAGCAAGTTCAACTTGGGTGAGAAGACGAAGGACTTAAAGATAGTGAGGAAGATCCTTCGATCAATGCCGGAAAGCTTTTGTGCAAAGGTTACTGCAATTGAAGAGAGCAAGGACCTTGATGATATCAGAGTTCAAGAACTAATTGGCTCACTTCAAACATATGAGCTGTCTCTACCTTCACAAAGGAAGAGTAAATCCCTTGCTCTAAAAATGATCAATGAGAGGGTGGAAGCTCACAACTCATCGAACGGGGATGAGGTCGATAAAGATGTGGCATATCTTGTGAAGAATTTCTGAAAGTTCTTGAAGTTCAAGAAGAATGGAAAGTTTGCTGAGAAGGGAAAATTCCCAAATTTTGGAAAGGAGAAAAAGGATTTCAAGAGGAAAGATGGGAAGGCCTCTCAATCCTTTCAAGGAATCACGTGTTTCGAATGCAACGGACATGGACATCTCAAGAAAGAGTGTCCCAATTATTTGAGAGTGAAGGGCAAAGTGTATGCCACTACTCTTAGTGACATCGACTCCTCTAATTCAAATTCAGATGAAAGCTGTGATGGAGAGGGAAACTTCTCTACATTCATGACCATTGCTCCTGTGGAATCTTCGGATGATTTGAGTGCGCTAGTGGAAGAGCTTGGTAAGCACACTGAATTGGAGTCAATAGGGATAATAGAGGAATCTGATGATGAAGGAACAGTGGGACTGCAAGAGACCTACAATTCCCTCCTTGAGAAGAATAGTGAATATGCAAAAGTGGCTAAGGCAGCCATTAAAAAGTTTAAGAGAGCAGAACAAGATTATAGAAGTCTTTTAGCGTGATACAAGGAGACCAAATGTGAAATGGAGACACTGAACGAAGAGTTAACCGAAGCTTATTCAAAGATCAAATTCCTTGAGCTTGAAGTGATTCAAGCGAATGCTAAAGTAGAGCGGGTTTCCTCTAAGAAGCTTGATGATGTACTTGCTCATCAAAAACCATTCTCCTACAAAAGCGGATTGGGATACACCGGAGAGAGCAGTTCGGCTGCCAATATATCCAAGGAAATGAAGTTTGTGAAAGCTAAGGAACCAATGGTGGAAATCACTACTGTTGAGAAAGTGAAGGCGAAGAAGAAGCAGAATGTGACTGACCAACGGTTTTTGACTAAACCTCCTAACCAATCAGTGGTCAAACCTAAGGCTCAAGGGAAATCACTCCCAAAGTCACAAAGAGGTCCGAGAACTCAACATTTCTGCCATCACTGTGAAATTCAAGGACACACCAGACCAAATTGTCATAAACTTTGGGCATTAAAGAATGGTAACCATCAAAGGCCAAGTGGACAAAGAAAGGATAAAGGGAACCCCAAGCAATTGAAGGGGGAGAAGTTGTGTCTAACATTGGAGATGTAATGAAAATGATTGATGCATTCACCACATGCTTGACAAGCTTTAACAAAAGGTTTGAAAGCCAAAACAATAGTACCCAATCCTTTAGGGATATCACCCTAAACGCACGTGCCGTGTGGGTGAAGAGGGGTAATCATGCATAAGCATTACAACATATCCATGCATTAATACTTTCTATGCTTTGTGACTTTGATTGGTTGTGTGATTTGTGCTATCTCTCCAGCAAGTTTTAAAAATTTTTGCTTGTTTGTTTGCTTTTTGCTTTAAATGTTTTTACATTTTTTTTTTCAATCTTTACTTTTGTGTCAAAAATCCAAAAACACATAAAAATTAGAAAATCCAAAAAGTTTGATCAACATTATTGTGTATTGTCACAAGCATGTTTTACCTTGTACCTTTGTACTAATGGCTTTGTGTATTTACGAGCGTAGCTTGTTCATCAATCTCAAAATGAGATGTATTGATTCAAAAAGATCAAATGCTATGATGTGAATGAAGCCAAATGAAAAGCTTCAAAATTATGTTTTCAAATTTATGTGGGAGGTCATAGATGCATACTTCTATAATTGAGATTGATCACTTTTCCTCGTACTAATTGTGTATGTCTTGATTGAATTGATCATTAAAGCTTCACATTAGACTAAGGACTATCTCGGTTTTGGTACCCACACACATCACACAAGTCTATGTTCAATGAATGCCTTATTCATTTGTGTGATTGTACTTGTTTAAGTATGTTGCACATGCTCAATTATATGTTGATCAAATACAAAAATATTTTTGAGTGTTTTAGTTGTTTTTGGAAAGTGTTTTTGTTTTGAAAAATGTCAAAAATTTCAAAAACTGTGCAACCCTATTCTGGCGACTTGCCTCGCGGGTCAAGCTAGTCGCATGCCCTAGTTGCGAGCTTACTCAATAGCTCCTAGCAAATCTCTAGGGAGTCAAGACCCCAGTCACGAAAAAGACTTAGAAAATTTTCAAAAATCTGGGTTTTTAGAATTTTTGCAACTCAGTTCAGCGACTTATTCGCAAATGGAAGCTCCAGTCGTGAGTTTTACTCAGAATGTTTGGCGACTCCCTTCGTGACTCACTCGCGAGTGGAACTTCTAGTCTCGAAAAACACTTAGACAAATTTTTAAAATTTTGTTTCATGGGGTTTCTGGCGACTTGCTTTGGCGACTTGGTCGCGACTCAAGTCAGTTGCAAAAAATGCATGTATTGCACTTTAAAGGCCTTTTTCAAGACAGTTTTTAAAACTTTTCAGTTTTCCCTCGCCCATTGTGACTGTTCATTGTCTTGTCCGTTCATCTCTCTCACAAACTCACCGTGTTCTCTCCAAAAATCCACCATTTTCATCATCATCTCTTACTTCAAACTTTAAAAAAAGGTATGGGTTTTCTATTTTTCTCAAAGTATTTCATGTCTATAGCCTTTGATTTCTTGAGTTTTGAGTTTTTGTTGAGATTTGAAAAATGTGATGTTCAAATATGGGTTAGGTTTATTTTTGTCGAGTTTGTTATATAGGTTTTGTTGATATTGATAATATGATGCTTATTTATGCTTACTTCTCACTCCTGAGTTGTATATTTTGCTAGTGTTGTGTTGTGCATATTATACCCATGGTAAAATGTCTCAGAGGCATTTTCTTGTGTTCTTGAAGATTTCATGGATTACAATGGTTGTAAGAAGTTCATGGTTTTCAATGATTGAAAATTGCATCTCTAGTTCTATGCTTTGATACATGCCCTAGCCTTTACATGATGATATTTGCTCACACACACACAATGTGATTTGATTGTGGCCTTAATGATAAAACTTTGTTAAGCATTGATGCCATATGTTTTTCTCATGTTAAGTTGTTGCTGAAATGTGTTGTAGATCAAATCAATGATCTGATTCTAAGTCCATTTTATTGCTACTAACTTGTTACTAATTTTTGGTGTTACCATATGTTGTGCTCTGTTTTGTGGTTTTTGCTGCTATGTATTTACAAATGACTCCAAAGAAGAAGACTATTGCACAAAAGGTTGACAAAAGGAAGAAAATGGATAATACCTAGTTCAGGTCTACCAAACATTTTTAGAAATACAATCAATTTTATGAGAAGGCTCCTATCATCCAAGAGAGATTTGTGGATTTGGTTGATTTGAAAGACTACTTCATTCATGATTGTTTTCAGGACAGAGGTTGGGACAAGCTTCTTGGTGATCTGCGTGGGGTATGTGAACCATTGATCAGAGAATTCTATGCCAATGCAGTCTTAAGAGAGGATGAAATCAACTGTTGGATAAGAGGTCATGAATTCAACATTAACTTGGAGGACATTGATGAAGTCCTTGGTTTTGAGGATTTGGACCATGATTTCACAAACTACAAGGACAGAATGCTCTCCATAGAAACTGTTCAATCTTACATTGGTGGAGTTAGAGAAGGAAGCTGCCTAAACACTACTGCTTTTCCACCTAATCTGAGATGCCTTACTGTGATCATGATGTTCAACCTGTATCCGGTGAAGAAGATGACCACCATTAATAATGCTAGAGCCATATTCCTCATGGAACTCCAGGAGAACACTTATATTGATATTAGTGCTCATATCTTCTGCATTATTGCTGATGAAACAAGAACCACTTCAAGAGCAAAGCTGATTTTTCCTAGTTTACTCATGAGGCTTTTTCGAGCAAAGGGTGTGGAAATTCCTTAAGACATCAGTCTCATGCCTACTCCTTCAGCTATCAATGCTCTAACCATTACACAGATCATTGTTCGTCTTCCAAGTGATGAAGAGGTGGGTGATCAAGCACAAGGAGAACCTATGGACACTGAAACAAAAGCTGAAGGACAACCCTCAAGTTCAAGAAGCTGTGGCAAAAGGAGCCGAACTTCATCATCCTCTACGGTACTTCCAGATGCATTTCAGATCATCCTTGAAAGGATTGACGGGCTTTGAGACGTCCAAAATGAGCAATCTGACAAGCTAGCTGCTATCCAAGAGCAGATGAATCTTCTTTCAGCAAAGTTTGACAGCTTCACTACCCAGCAGTAGCCTTTTGGCCATTCCGATCAAAAAGGGGGAGAAGTAGCTCTTGAGGGGGAGCACTATTTTGAGGGAGAGAAAAACCTTGAGCATTTTACTTTATGTTGTCTATGGTTTTTGCTGTTATGTTTGGATAATTTTAATATAGGTTTGCACAGCACTTTGTTAAATACTTTGGTTTAATTATTTCAGTTGATATTCAGTATTTTGATTTGTACCCATACTTTGTAGCTTAATATTTGTTGTTAATGTTATGCATTTCTTTAAGTACATCACTCTTGCCTTGTTGGATTTTATATCCTTGATGCAATTTCCTTGTGTTGTTGTATCAGTTGAGTGTTGGACATGCAAATGATACTTTGCATTGAGTTTATTAGCTTGCATGTAGGAATGTTCATTCCTTGTGTGAATGATCATTGTGGTCACTATTTATAGTGATTGTTCATTTTTGGTCAAGCCATGCTTTATTGCTTCATTCCTTTTTGCTTGATCGCATTGTGCTTACTCCATATGCATTTCAAGCTTTCTGTTTACAATGATCGTATTGTGTTGTTGTTTTTAGGAGATACTTGTTAGTAAGGTTCAAGAGCTTCATAGATTCTAAAGTTAGGTGTGAGTGAGTTTTGTTCAATTTTTCCCAACTCACATGTTAAGTCTAGAGTTTGTTTTAGGGTTTTGTCACAGAATAGCCAAAGGAAGAGATTGTAAGGTTGAATTTATTCAATCATTAGTTGGCTTTATTCCGTGCCAAATTTTTTTGTAATTCAACATTTAGAAACCTTGTATTTAGGTGGGAATTATGTAAAGGTAGTGAGTGAGAGAATGTGAAGAAAAGCTCAAGATTGTGCACTCAAGAAGAGCCTCACGACTGGATCTCATGATTGGCGAGTCGGCAGAAGTGGCACACGTCTGAAGCATGCAAAGGAGCTGAAGGGTCACGCCAGCTGTTGCACTACAGGACAAAACTTCTAGTCTGGCCAGACAGTTAGCTCGCAACTTAAACTCGCGACTTGTAACTGACTCTTCACATTCCAGACACACCCTACTATAAATACCCTTATACCCACGAAATGTAGAGAGCTTCCAGAGAGAATTTTGAGAGAAAAACTCTAGAGAAAAACAAGATTGACTCATCCACAATCTTCATCTTTTGATTCTTCAAATTCTTCTACTCTCACCATCTCCATTGATACATCCTTGAGAGGTACATTAGCCAAATCCTTATCTCACCATACCCATATCTGTGAGGAGGTTATTTGGTGCTTAGGAAGCAATTCAGAAGAGACCAATTCATTTTGGTTGATGCAATGGGAGATTACGGGATCCGGTAAGCTAGAGAAGACAAGGTTCGGCGTAACCCTGTTGGAGCGATCCGGTAAGCTAGAGAAGACAAGGTTCGGCGTAACCCTGTTGGAGCAAGAAGCTTGGAAGGCTTAGGTGCACTAGGTAGATAAGGCTTGGAGGGTCTTCTATTATTCATATATTCCAACTTTATTCTCTGGTGGATTATTGACCGCTTGGAGGACGACAGAGAGGTTTTTTGCCGAGGACTTCAGTTTCCTCTTCGATAATACATCGCTATATTGTCTTTGTGTTTGTATATCTCTTCCCTTAATCTTTGCCTTTTAATTACTGCTAGGGTTGTGATTAATTTTGGTTTAGATTGTTTTACCAATTCTGTTTTAGCTTATTTTCATATTCCGCACATATATTGTTTGATTATAAACTTGTGTTAGTAATTTGTAAATTGAGAGTCTAAACGTTCATAGGTGTTTTACACATTATTTGAACATTCAATTAATTACTTATTCTAGTTTGAGAACACCCAATGGTTAATTGGGTTTGCCAGTTGCATTGGGTTAAGGATTGAATAATTGAATGACGAAGTAGAAAATATTAAGAAAAATAGTAGAACAAAATACTTATGACTGCTTGATCGATGTAACATGTTTCCATTTCACAGTTGAACTTGAGTCTCGTATGCCTCTTGCAAAGGCAATTATGGTGAAAGTCTTCCACTCATTATTGATGTTGTTGAGTTGTCTCACACCGTATGCAGTATTTGAGATTCAAGAATTAGGATTAAAAATTTAAACCTGCAATTTAGTATCACAAAATTGACCTTTCCGCTATATCAAATCATTTTAGTACAAAACCGATATGCAAATTTTTTTTTGAAAATGATACAAGATGCATGTACATTGTTCCTTACTTTTTACAAGAGATAGATTCATTGCGTGTCCAATGTCTGCCATCAAGACTAGATGATAAACTTCCGGGGAGAAGTTGACAATGTTATATAAGAGTCCAAAATGTGTCGGGACATTAGGCCAGGTCAAAGTCATTAGTGGCCAGTGTTTTTATTAATTATTGCAATCAGATCCATTGTTTCTTAGAAACATTAGTCTAGCTGTGTGCATTTTATTCATTAGTGGCCAGTGTTTTTATTAATTATTGCAATCAGATCCATTGTTTCTTAGAAACATTGTTATTAATACCATTATGTTCCGGCCGGAACGGCCAGAAAATTTTGTACCAGTCCTTAAACTGGTACAAATCACCCTCTTGTTCCACCTCAGACCAAATTTCGGTTCGTTCTGGCCCATTTCGGCCAGTAGACATATTTCGGCCAGTACTGAATCTACTGATAAATGCAGAAAAATTTTACCTTTACAAGTTTAATTAATAGCTATTACCTGAATAAAGCCACCCATCGCAGTTCATCTCACTTCATTAGTAGCCTCAACAACTTGGCCTTCTTCAGTTCTTTTCTTCTGCACTTCGTCCTCTCCGTTTTCTTCTTTTGTTTGTACATTTTCTTAGTTGTCCACCCATTTGCTTACTTAGTTACCCTCCACTTTTTTTCATTGAGCTTTATATTTTGGCATTTCTGTTCCAATTTTTTAGTTTTGTGAGCCACTCCACGTGACTAGCATTATAATAATACGATTCTAAAGGAGAGTTAATAGGTTGCAGGCTTTGTGTCTTTTCCATCTTCTGTGATTTTTTTTTCTTTTCTAGTCTAGTAAATATTATTGTTATTATATTTTAAAAAACTTGTTAGTTATTATAATAATAATAATTTATATTAAATATGGGCTTATAACTTTAAGATTCATGGTAATTTTTATAGGTTTGACAAAAAATATATATCAAAATGGTAAATATATATATTATGATAGTACTTCCGAAATAGTACACTGGTGTTGACCAATATTGATCGGTACTGAAATATTCCGTTCCAATGGACAAACAGAAATGGGATCCGAAACGATATTCATAACCATGCTTAGAAACAGTTGTCTAGGTCAAAGTCATTAGTACATTAGACCAGGCCAAAGTCATTAGTTGCCCGTGTTTTTATTAATTATTGCAATCAGATCCATTGTTTCTTAGAAACATTAGTCTAGGTCAAAGTCATTAGTGGCGTGTGTGCATTTTAAGTTGAGTAATGTTATATCCACAACATTTTCATAACCATTTCAGAATTTAGGTGTCAACTTGTTCTATTAGTTATAATCTAAACTCATCGTTGAAATTACTTTTTGTCCACTAGTAATAGTCATTAACAACTTTCCACTCAGAATTTGTTGTAAGAATAATATTGTAAATGAAGTATTTCTCTTTCAAGTTTGCAAATTGATAGTGTGTATAGTAAATGTCTCACAGCTCCTTTAACAAAAACACAAGAATGCCTCGTACATTGCAATTTGCAAGTACAATGTAAACATATAAAGTTACAAATAAATATATCTTCTTAATTATGAAGTATAAAACTACATAAAAAAATTTCATTCTTTTTATTTTTAATAATAAAGGTATAATAGTAATTACACTTTATCCTTCTACCTTTCCATTCTTTCTAGTCTCTACTAAACACACATGATTAAAAACACACATATTTTCTAGCCTCTCACTTTTCTTTCTTAACATTTTATATCCTCCTACATTTTCATACTCCCAACCAACCATGGGACATTGTTTTATGTGAAATGCAACTCTAAATATGGTCATCACAAGTTATTACATGAGCATTTCACTATTTATTTTAAAGGATATTTAATAGTCTACTCATAAAAAAATAACCTAAAGGTTAAGTGGTACAATAATGGAGAGATTTGAATCGTGGCTATTTCTTTGAAAATACTATTAGGTGTCAATTGACTCAATTGAGTTAAACGACTCTTGGCTCACCCAAAATTTTAAGGGTGTTTCAATTTTATTTTTATTTATAAAAAAATGGGGGTACAAATAATTTCAAAACATGTTGTCTAATAATTTGTGGAGTGCATGGGTTGGTTGGAGGATTTTTTTCAACACAACCCGACCTTTTCGAATGGAAAAAAAATCCCAACTCAACCTAATCTATCACATGTGTAGAACTTAACCCGATCCAATCCACAATTGTCTAGTTGGGTTGGGTTAATTTAATTGCGTTTATTTGTTTCATGTCTTATACAAATTTGAACTTTCATAAACTATTCAAGCACCTTTTTTTTTTCAATAAATTATTATAATTCACATAATATGCTTAAATTATATTCCAAATTCATCAAAATTAATCCTCAAGATACAAAAGTTAATCAAACTAAAAAAAAAAATTAAAATAAGGATAATAATATAAATAAACTAATATATATATATAGTGGGTCGGATTGGGTTGCATTGGTTGGGAAAACTAATAATCTCAATCCAACCCAACCGAAGACTCAAATTAGAATTACAACCCAACCAATGAAAGCCAATCCAATTAGTTGGGTTTGTTGAGTTGATGGGTTGAATGAGAACCACTATATGGAGGATTTGGTAATGGAGAAGGAAAATATACGCCTTGAGAAAGTGGCCATTGGAATTCCATTTTCTCCATCATCAGTCAATTAATATGTCTTTTAGTTAAATCAAAGTAGATCTATCTAGCATCTACTAGGAGTAAGACCAAGACATATAATGTCATTCTGAAAAGAATTTTCAAATCCAATAATTAAGTCATATATGGCAGTACCAAAATTTCATTGGCTTATATTGTTATAGAAAATGTAACTCCAGATTTATTTTTCTCTATCCCAATATGTAACTATTGAAAAGATTATTTATGTAGAATTTTAACCCCATAACTTTTTTTAATGAGCCATGTGATTTGAGCAAACAAGCGAACATCTCTATACATTCTGAGCAAGCCCAACCGTCCACCCTCCGTTTGATTTGGTGCATGCCTCCTCGCCAGCCTTCAATTTGGCAATCTTAACCAAGGCAGAGGTCTTTTCCACCATGTCGTACAAAATCAATCACCTTCGTCTTCTGTGTGTGAGAGTGGCGTGCATGATTTGGCCGTTGAGTGAAGGGTGAAGAGGGAGG